>NC_134483.1:552978725-553081936 GCF_040206685.1 Ascaphus truei
CAGCACTCCGGCTCTCTCCTATATCAGAGTGTCAGCTCCCGGCCTCTCTTCCTATATCAGAGACGTCAGCTCCCGGCCCTCTCTCCTATATCAGAGTGTCAGCTCCCGGGCGTCTCTCTAATCCAGAGTGTCAGCTCCCGCCCTCTCCTATATCAGAGTGTCAGCTCCCGGCCCTCTCTCCTATATCAGAGTCGTCAGCTCCCGGCCCTCTCTCCTATATCAGAGTGTCAGCTCCCGGCCCTCTCTCCTATATCAGAGCGTCAGCTCCCGGCCCTCTCTCCTATATCAGAGTGTCAGCTCCCGGCCCGTCTCTCCTATATCAGAGTGTCAGCTCCCGGCCCTCTCTCCTATATCAGAGTGTCAGCTCCCGGCCCTCTCTCCTATATCAGAGTGTCAGCTCCCGGCCCTCTCTCCTATATCAGAGTGTCAGCTCCCGGCCCTCTCTCCTATATCAGAGTGTCAGCTCCCGGCCCTCTCTCCTATATCAGAGTGTCAGCTCCCGGCCCTCTCTCCTATATCAGAGTGTCAGCTCCCGGCCCTCTCTCCTATATCAGAGTGTCAGCTCCCGGCCCTCTCTCCTATATCAGAGTGTCAGCTCCCGGCCCTCTCTCCTATATCAGAGTGTCAGCTCCCGGCCCTCTCTCCTATATCAGAGTGTCAGCTCCCGGCCCTCTCTCCTATATCAGAGTGTCAGCTCCCGGCCCTCTCTCCTATATCAGAGTGTCAGCTCCCGGCGCCTCTCTCCTATATCAGAGTGTCAGCTCCCGGCCCTCTCTCCTATATCAGAGTGTCAGCTCCCGGCCCTCTCTCCTATATCAGAGTGTCAGCTCCCGGCCCTCTCTCCTATATCAGAGTGTCAGCTCCCGGCCCTCTCTCCTATATCAGAGTGTCAGCTCCCGGCCCTCTCTCCTATATCAGAGTGTCAGCTCCCGGCCCTCTCTCCTATATCAGAGTGTCAGCTCCCGGCCCTCTCTCCTATATCAGAGTGTCAGCTCCCGGCCCTCTCTCCTATATCAGAGTGTCAGCTCCCGGCCCTCTCTCCTATATCAGAGTGTCAAGCTCCCGGCCCTCTCTCCTATATCAGAGTGTCAGCTCCCGGCCCTCTCTCCTATATCAGAGTGTCAGCTCCCGGCCCTCTCTCCTATATCAGAGTGTCAGCTCCCGGTCCCTCTCTCCTATATCAGAGTGTCAGCTCCCGGCCCTCTCTCCTATATCAGAGTGTCAGCTCCCGGCCCTCTCTCCTATATCAGAGTGTCAGCTCCCGGCCCTCTCTCCTATATCAGAGTGTCAGCTCCCGGCCCTCTCTCCTATATCAGAGTGTCAGCTCCCGGCCCTCTCTCCTATATCAGAGCGTCAGCTCCCGGCCCTCTCTCCTATATCAGAGCGTCAGCTCCCGGTCCCTCTCTCCTATATCAGAGCGTCAGCTCCCGGCCCTCTCTCCTATATCAGAGTGTCAGCTCCCGGCCCTCTCTCCTATATCAGAGTGTCAGCTCCCGGCCCTCTCTCCTATATCAGAGTGTCAGCTCCCGGCCCCTCTCTCCTATATCAGAGTGTCAGCTCCCGGCCTCTCTCCTATATCAGAGTGTCAGCTCCCGGCCCTCTCTCCTATATCAGAGCGTCAGCTCCCGGCCCTCTCTCCTATATCAGAGTGTCAGCTCCCGGCCCTCTCTCCTATATCAGAGTGTCAGCTCCCGGCCCTCTCTCCTATATCAGAGTGTCAGCTCCCGGCCCCTCTCTCCTATATCAGAGTGTCAGCTCCCGGCCCTCTCTCCTATATCAGAGTGTCAGCTCCCGGCCCTCTCTCCTATATCAGAGGTGTCAGCTCCCGGCCCTCTCTCCTATATCAGAGTGTCAGCTCCCGGCCCTCTCTCCTATATCAGAGTGTCAGCTCCCGGCCCTCTCTCCTATATCAGAGCGTCAGCTCCCGGCCCTCTCTCCTATATCAGAGTGTCAGCTCCCGGCCCTCTCTCCTATATCAGAGTGTCAGCTCCCGGCCCTCTCTCCTATATCAGAGTGTCAGCTCCCGGCCCTCTCTCCTATATCAGAGCGTCAGCTCCCGGCCCTCTCTCCTATATCAGAGTGTCAGCTCCCGGCCCTCACTCCTATATCAGAGCGTCAGCTCCCGGCCCCTCTCTCCTATATCAGAGTGTCAGCTCCCGGCCCTCTCTCCTATATCAGAGTGTCAGCTCCCGGCACTCTCTCCTATATCAGAGTGTCAGCTCCCGGCCCTCTCTCCTATATCAGAGTGTCAGCTCCCGGCCCCTCTCTCCTATATCAGAGTGTCAGCTCCCGGCCCTCTCTCCTATATCAGAGTGTCAGCTCCCGGCCCTCTCTCCTATATCAGAGTGTCAGCTCCCGGGCCCTCTCTCCTATATCAGAGTGTCAGCTCCCGGCCCTCTCTCCTATATCAGAGTGTCAGCTCCCGGCCCTCACTCCTATATCAGAGTGTCAGCTCCCGGCCCTCTCTCCTATATCAGAGTGTCAGCTCCCGGCCCTCTCTCCTATATCAGAGTGTCAGCTCCGGAACTCTCTCCTATATCAGAGCGTCAGCTCCCGGCCCTCTCTCCTATATCAGAGTGTCAGCTCCCGGCCCTCTCTCCTATATCAGAGTGTCAGCTCCCGGCCCTCTCTCCTATATCAGAGTGTCAGCTCCCGGCCCTCTCTCCTATATCAGAGCGTCAGCTCCCGGCCCTCTCTCCTATATCAGAGCGTCAGCTCCCGGCCCTCTCTCCTATATCAGAGTGTCAGCTCCCGGCCCTCTCTCCTATATCAGAGTGTCAGCTCCCGGCCCTCTCTCCTATATCAGAGTGTCAGCTCCCGGCCCTCACTCCTATATCAGAGTGTCAGCTCCCGCCCCTCTCTCCTATATCAGAGCGTCAGCTCCCGGCCCTCTCTCCTATATCAGAGTGTCAGCTCCCGGCCCTCTCTCCTATATCAGAGTGTCAGCTCCCGGCCCTCACTCCTATATCAGAGTGTCAGCTCCCGCCCTCTCTCCTATATCAGAGCGTCAGCTCCCGGCCCTCTCTCCTATATCAGAGTGTCAGCTCCCGGCCCTCTCTCCTATATCAGAGTGTCAGCTCCCGGCTCTCTCGCCTATATCAGAGTGTCAGCTCCCGGCCCTCTCTCCTATATCAGAGTGTCAGCTCCCGGCCCTCTCTCCTATATCAGAGCGTCAGCTCCCGGCCCTCTCTCCTATATCAGAGTGTCAGCTCCCGGCCCTCTCTCCTATATCAGAGCGTCAGCTCCCGGCCCTCTCTCCTATATCAGAGCGTCAGCTCCCGGCCCCTCTCTCCTATATCAGAGTGTCAGCTCCCAGGCCCTCTCTCCTATATCAGAGTGTCAGCTCCCGGCCCTCTCTCCTATATCAGAGTGTCAGCTCCCGGGCCTCTCTCCTATATCAGAGTGTCAGCTCCCGGCCCTCTCTCCTATATCAGAGTGTCAGCTCCCGGCCCTCTCTCCTATATCAGAGTGTCAGCTCCCGGCCTCTCTCCTATATCAGAGTGTCAGCTCCCGGCCCTCTCTCCTATATCAGAGTGTCAGCTCCCGGCCCTCTCTCCTATATCAGAGTGTCAGCTCCCGGCCCTCTCTCCTATATCAGAGTGTCAGCTCCCGGCCCTCTCTCCTATATCAGAGTGTCAGCTCCCGGCCCTCTCTCCTATATCAGAGTGTCAGCTCCCGGCCCTCTCTCCTATATCAGAGTGTCAGCTCCCGGCCCTCACTCCTATATCAGAGTGTCAGCTCCCGGCCCTCTCTCCTATATCAGAGTGTCAGTTCCCGGCCCTCTCTCCTATATCAGAGTGTCAGCTCCCGGCCCTCTCTCCTATATCAGAGTGTCAGCTCCCGGCCCTCTCTCCTATATCAGAGTGTCAGCTCCCGGCCCTCTCTCCTATATCAGAGTGTCAGCTCCCGGCCTCTCTCCTATATCAGAGTGTCAGCTCCCGGCCCTCTCTCCTATATCAGAGTGTCAGCTCCCGGCCCTCTCTCCTATATCAGAGTGTCAGCTCCCGGCCCTCTCTCCTATATCAGAGTGTCAGCTCCCGGCCCTCTCTCCTATATCAGAGTGTCAGCTCCCGGCCCTCTCTCCTATATCAGAGTGTCAGCTCCCGGCCCTCTCTCCTATATCAGAGCGTCAGCTCCCGGCCCTCTCTCCTATATCAGAGTGTCAGCTCCCGGCCCTCTCTCCTATATCAGAGTGTCAGCTCCCGGCCCTCTCTCCTATATCAGAGTGTCAGCTCCCGGCCCTCTCTCCTATATCAGAGTGTCAGCTCCCGGCCCTCTCTCCTATATCAGAGTGTCAGCTCCCGGCCCTCTCTCCTATATCAGAGTGTCAGCTCCCGGCCCTCTCTCCTATATCAGAGTGTCAGCTCCCGGCCCTCTCTCCTATATCAGAGAGTCAGCTCCCGGCCCTCTCTCCTATATCAGAGTGTCAGCTCCCGGCCCTCTCTCCTATATCAGAGTGTCAGCTCCCGGCCCTCTCTCCTATATCAGAGTGTCAGCTCCCGGCCCTCTCTCCTATATCAGAGTGTCAGCTCCCGGCCCTCTCTCCTATATCAGAGTGTCAGCTCCCGGCCCTCTCTCCTATATCAGAGTGTCAGCTCCCGGCCCTCTCTCTATATCAGAGTGTCAGCTCCCGGCCCTCTCTCCTATATCAGAGTGTCAGCTCCCGGCCCTCACTCCTATATCAGAGTGTCAGCTCCCGGCCCTCTCTCCTATATCAGAGTGTCAGCTCCCGGCCCTCTCTCCTATATCAGAGTGTCAGCTCCCGGCCCTCTCTCCTATATCAGAGTGTCAGCTCCCGGCCCTCTCTCCTATATCAGAGTGTCAGCTCCCGGCCCTCTCTCCTATATCAGAGTGTCAGCTCCCGGCCCTCTCTCCTATATCAGAGTGTCAGCTCCCGGCCCTCTCTCCTATATCAGAGTGTCAGCTCCCGGCCCTCTCTCCTATATCAGAGTGTCAGCTCCCGGCCCTCTCTCCTATATCAGAGTGTCAGCTCCCGGCTCTCTCTCCTATATCAGAGTGTCAGCTCCCGGCCCTCTCTCCTATATCAGAGTGTCAGCTCCCGGCCCTCTCTCCTATATCAGAGTGTCAGCTCCCGGCCCTCTCTCCTATATCAGAGAGTCAGCTCCCGGCCCTCTCTCCTATATCAGAGTGTCAGCTCCCGGCCCTCTCTCCTATATTAGAGTGTCAGCTCCCGGCCCTCTCTCCTATATCAGAGTGTCAGCTCCCGGCCCTCTCTCCTATATCAGAGTGTCAGCTCCCGGCCCTCTCTCCTATATCAGAGTGTCAGTTCCCGGCCCTCACTCCTATATCAGAGTGTCAGCTCCCGGCCCTCACTCCTATATCAGAGTGTCAGCTCCCGGCCCTCTCTCCTATATCAGAGTGTCAGCTCCCGGCCCTCTCTCCTATATCAGAGTGTCAGCTCCCGGCCCTCTCTCCTATATCAGAGTGTCAGCTCCCGGCCCTCTCTCCTATATCAGAGTGTCAGCTCCCGGCCCTCTCTCCTATATCAGAGTGTCAGCTCCGGCCGTCTCTCCTATATCAGAGTGTCAGCTCCCGGCCCTCTCTCCTATATCAGAGTGTCAGCTCCCGGCCCTCTCTCCTATATCAGAGTGTCAGCTCCGGCCCTCTCTCCTATATCAGAGTGTCAGCTCCCGGCCCTCTCTCCTATATCAGAGTGTCAGCTCCCGGGCCTCTCTCCTATATCAGAGTGTCAGCTCCCGGCCCTCACTCCTATATCAGAGTGTCAGCTCCCGGCCCTCTCTCCTATATCAGAGTGTCAGCTCCCGGCCCTCTCTCCTATATCAGAGTGTCAGCTCCCGGCCCTCTCTCCTATATCAGAGTGTCAGCTCCCGGCCCTCTCTCCTATATCAGAGCGTCAGCTCCCGGCCCCTCTCTCCTATATCAGAGCGTCAGCTCCCGGCCCTCTCTCCTATATCAGAGTGTCAGCTCCCGGCCCTCTCTCCTATATCAGAGTGTCAGCTCCCGGCCCTCTCTCCTATATCAGAGTGTCAGCTCCCGGCCCTCTCTCCTATATCAGAGTGTCAGCTCCCGGCCCTCTCTCCTATATCAGAGTGTCAGCTCTCGGCCCCTCTCTCCTATATCAGAGTGTCAGCTCCCGGCCCTCTCTCCTATATCAGAGTGTCAGCTCCCGGCCCTCTCTCCTATATCAGAGTGTCAGCTCCCGGCCCTCTCTCCTATATCAGAGTGTCAGCTCCCGGCCCTCTCTCCTATATCAGAGTGTCAGCTCCCGGCCCTCTCTCCTATATCAGAGTGTCAGCTCCCGGGCCCTCTCTCCTATATCAGAGTGTCAGCTCCCGGCCCTCACTCCTATATCAGAGTGTCAGCTCCCGGCCCTCTCTCCTATATCAGAGTGTCAGCTCCCGGCCCTCTCTCCTATATCAGAGTGTCAGCTCCCGGCCCTCTCTCCTATATCAGAGTGTCAGCTCCCGGCCCTCTCTCCTATATCAGAGTGTCAGCTCCCGGCCCTCTCTCCTATATCAGAGTGTCAGCTCCCGGCCCTCTCTCCTATATCAGAGTGTCAGCTCCCGGCCCTCTCTCCTATATCAGAGTGTCAGCTCCCGGCCCTCTCTCCTATATCAGAGTGTCAGCTCCCGGCCCTCTCTCCTATATCAGAGTGTCAGCTCCCGGCCCTCTCTCCTATATCAGAGTGTCAGCTCCCGGCCCTCTCTCCTATATCAGAGTGTCAGCTCCCGGCTCTCTCTCCTATATCAGAGTGTCAGCTCCCGGCCCTCTCTCCTATATCAGAGTGTCAGCTCCCGGCTCTCTCTCCTATATCAGAGTGTCAGCTCCCGGCCCTCTCTCCTATATCAGAGTGTCAGCTCCCGGCCCTCACTCCTATATCAGAGTGTCAGCTCCCGGCCCTCTCTCCTATATCAGAGTGTCAGCTCCCGGCCCTCACTCCTATATCAGAGCGTCAGCTCCCGGCCCTCTCTCCTATATCAGAGTGTCAGCTCCCGGCCCTCTCTCCTATATCAGAGTGTCAGCTCCCGGCCCTCTCTCCTATATCAGAGTGTCAGCTCCCGGCCCTCTCTCCTATATCAGAGTGTCAGCTCCCGGCCCTCTCTCCTATATCAGAGTGTCAGCTCCCGGCCCTCACTCCTATATCAGAGTGTCAGCTCCCGGCCCTCTCTCCTATATCAGAGTGTCAGCTCCCGGCCCCTCTCTCCTATATCAGAGTGTCAGCTCCCGGCCCTCTCTCCTATATCAGAGTGTCAGCTCCCGGCCCCTCTCTCCTATATCAGAGTGTCAGCTCCCGGCTCTCTCTCCTATATCAGAGTGTCAGCTCCCGGCCCTCTCTCCTATATCAGAGTGTCAGCTCCCGGCCCTCTCTCCTATATCAGAGTGTCAGCTCCCGGCCCTCTCTCCTATATCAGAGTGTCAGCTCCGGCCCCTCTCTCCTATATCAGAGTGTCAGCTCCCGGCCCTCTCTCCTATATCAGAGTGTCAGCTCCCGGCCCTCTCTCCTATATCAGAGTGTCAGCTCCCGGCCCTCTCTCCTATATCAGAGTGTCAGCTCCCGGCCCTCTCTCCTATATCAGAGTGTCAGCTCCCGGCCCTCTCTCCTATATCAGAGTGTCAGCTCCCGGCTCTCTCTCCTATATCAGAGTGTCAGCTCCCCGGCCCTCTCTCCTATATCAGAGTGTCAGCTCCCGGCCCTCTCTCCTATATCAGAGTGTCAGCTCCCGGCCCTCTCTCCTATATCAGAGTGTCAGCTCCCGGCCCTCTCTCCTATATCAGAGCGTCAGCTCCCGGCCCTCTCTCCTATATCAGAGTGTCAGCTCCCGGCCCTCTCTCCTATATCAGAGTGTCAGCTCCCGCCCCTCTCTCCTATATCAGAGTGTCAGCTCCCGGCCCTCTCTCCTATATCAGAGCGTCAGCTCCGGCCCTCACTCCTATATCAGAGTGTCAGCTCCCGGCCCTCTCTCCTATATCAGAGCGTCAGCTCCCGGCCCTCTCTCCTATATCAGAGCGTCAGCTCCCGGCCCTCTCTCCTATATCAGAGCGTCAGCTCCCGGCCCTCTCTCCTATATCAGAGCGTCAGCTCCCGGCCCTCTCTCCTATATCAGAGTGTCAGCTCCCGGCCCTCTCTCCTATATCAGAGTGTCAGCTCCCGGCCCTCACTCCTATATCAGAGTGTCAGCTCCCGGCCCTCTCTCCTATATCAGAGTGTCAGCTCCCGTCCTCTCTCCTATATCAGAGTGTCAGCTCCCGGCCCTCTCTCCTATATCAGAGTGTCAGCTCCCGGCCCTCTCTCCTATATCAGAGTGTCAGCTCCGGCCCTCTCTCCTATATCAGAGTGTCAGCTCCCGGCCCTCTCTCCTATATCAGAGCGTCAGCTCCCGGCCCTCTCTCCTATATCAGAGTGTCAGCTCCCGGCCCTCACTCCTATATCAGAGTGTCAGCTCCCGGCCCTCTCTCCTATATCAGAGTGTCAGCTCCCGGCCCTCTCTCCTATATCAGAGTGTCAGCTCCCGGCCCTCTCTCCTATATCAGAGTGTCAGCTCCGGTCCTCTCTCCTATATCAGAGTGTCAGCTCCCGGCCCTCACTCCTATATCAGAGTGTCAGCTCCCGGCCCTCTCTCCTATATCAGAGTGTCAGCTCCCGGCCCTCTCCTATATCAGAGTGTCAGCTCCCGGCCCTCTCTCCTATATCAGAGTGTCAGCTCCCGGCCCTCTCTCCTATATCAGAGTGTCAGCTCCCGGCCCTCTCTCCTATATCAGAGTGTCAGCTCCCGGCCCTCTCTCCTATATCAGAGTGTCAGCTCCCGGCCCTCACTCCTATATCAGAGTGTCAGCTCCCGGCCCTCTCTCCTATATCAGAGTGTCAGCTCCGGCCCTCTCTCCTATATCAGAGTGTCAGCTCCCGGCCCTCTCTCCTATATCAGAGCGTCAGCTCCCGGCCCTCACTCCTATATCAGAGTGTCAGCTCCCGGCCCTCTCTCCTATATCAGAGTGTCAGCTCCCGGTCCTCTCTCCTATATCAGAGTGTCAGCTCCCGGCCCTCTCTCCTATATCAGAGCGTCAGCTCCCGGTCCTCTCTCCTATATCAGAGTGTCAGCTCCCGGCCCTCTCGCCTATATCAGAGCGTCAGCTCCCGGCCCTCTCTCCTATATCAGAGTGTCAGCTCCCGGCCATCTCTCCTATATCAGAGTGTCAGCTCCCGGCCCTCTCTCCTATATCAGAGTGTCAGCTCCCGGCACTCTCTCCTATATCAGAGTGTCAGCTCCCGGCCATCTCTCCTATATCAGAGTGTCAGCTCCCGGCCTCTCTCCTATATCAGAGTGTCAGCTCCCGGCACTCTCTCCTATATCAGAGTGTCAGCTCCCGGCCATCTCTCCTATATCAGAGTGTCAGCTCCCGGCCCTCTCTCCTATATCAGAGTGTCAGCTCCCGGCACTCTCTCCTATATCAGAGTGTCAGCTCCCGGCCCTCTCTCTATATCAGAGTGTCAGCTCCCGGCCATCTCTCCTATATCAGAGTGTCAGCTCCCGGCCCTCTCTCCTATATCAGAGTGTCAGCTCCCGGCACTCTCTCCTATATCAGAGTGTCAGCTCCCGGCCCTCTCTCCTATATCAGAGTGTCAGCTCCCGGCCCTCTCTCCTATATCAGAGCGTCAGCTCCCGGCCCTCTCTCCTATATCAGAGTGTCAGCTCCCGGCCCCTCTCTCCTATATCAGAGCGTCAGCTCCCGGCCCCTCTCTCCTATATCAGAGCGTCAGCTCCCGGCCCTCTCCTATATCAGAGTGTCAGCTCCCGGCCCCTCACTCCTATATCAGAGTGTCAGCTCCCGGCCCTCTCTCCTATATCAGAGTGTCAGCTCCCGCCCTCTCTCCTATATCAGAGTGTCAGCTCCCGGCCCTCACTCCTATATCAGAGTGTCAGCTCCCGGCCCTCTCTCCTATATCAGAGTGTCAGCTCCCGGCCCTCTCTCCTATATCAGAGTGTCAGCTCCCGGCCCCTCTCTCCTATATCAGAGTGTCAGCTCCCGGCCCTCTCTCCTATATCAGAGCGTCAGCTCCCGGCCCTCTCTCCTATATCAGAGTGTCAGCTCCCGGCCCTCTCTCCTATATCAGAGTGTCAGCTCCCGGCCCTCTCTCCTATATCAGAGCGTCAGCTCCCGGCCCTCTCTCCTATATCAGAGCGTCAGCTCCCGGCCCTCTCTCCTATATCAGAGTGTCAGCTCCCGGCCCTCACTCCTATATCAGAGTGTCAGCTCCCGGCCCTCTCTCCTATATCAGAGTGTCAGCTCCCGGCCCTCTCTCCTATATCAGAGTGTCAGCTCCCGGCCCTCTCTCCTATATCAGAGCGTCAGCTCCGGCCCTCTCTCCTATATCAGAGTGTCAGCTCCCGGCCCTCTCTCCTATATCAGAGTGTCAGCTCCCGGCCCTCACTCCTTATATCAGAGTGTCAGCTCCCGGCCCTCTCTCCTATATCAGAGTGTCAGCTCCCGGCCCTCTCTCCTATATCAGAGTGTCAGTTCCCGGCCTCTCTCCTATATCAGAGTGTCAGCTCCCGGCCCTCTCTCCTATATCAGAGTGTCAGCTCCCGGCCCTCTCTCCTATATCAGAGTGTCAGCTCCCGGCACTCTCTCCTATATCAGAGCGTCAGCTCCCGGCACTCTCTCCTATATCAGAGTGTCAGCTCCCGGCCCTCTCTCCTATATCAGAGTGTCAGCTCCCGGCCCTCTCTCCTATATCAGAGCGTCAGCTCCCGGCCCTCTCTCCTATATCAGAGTGTCAGCTCCCGGCCCTCACTCCTATATCAGAGTGTCAGCTCCCGGCCCTCTCTCCTATATCAGAGTGTCAGCTCCCGGCCCTCTCTCCTATATCAGAGTGTCAGCTCCCGGCCCTCTCTCCTATATCAGAGTGTCAGCTCCCGGCCCTCACTCCTATATCAGAGTGTCAGCTCCCGGCCCTCTCTCCTATATCAGAGTGTCAGCTCCCAGCCCTCTCTCCTATATCAGAGTGTCAGCTCCCGGCCCTCTCTCCTATATCAGAGCGTCAGCTCCCGGCCCTCTCTCCTATATCAGAGCGTCAGCTCCCGGCCCTCTCTCCTATATCAGAGCGTCAGCTCCCGGCCCTCACTCCTATATCAGAGTGTCAGCTCCCGGCCCTCTCTCCTATATCAGAGTGTCAGCTCCCGGCCCTCTCTCCTATATCAGAGTGTCAGCTCCCGGCCCTCTCTCCTATATCAGAGCGTCAGCTCCCGGCCCTCTCTCCTATATCAGAGTGTCAGCTCCCGGCCCTCTCTCCTATATCAGAGTGTCAGCTCCCGGCACTCTCTCCTATATCAGAGCGTCAGCTCCCGGTCCTCTCTCCTATATCAGAGTGTCAGCTCCCGGCCCTCTCTCCTATATCAGAGTGTCAGCTCCCGGCCCTCTCTCCTATATCAGAGTGTCAGCTCCCGGCCCTCTCTCCTATATCAGAGTGTCAGCTCCCGGCCCTCTCTCCTATATCAGAGTGTCAGCTCCCGGCCCTCTCTCCTATATCAGAGTGTCAGCTCCCGGCCCTCTCTCCTATATCAGAGTGTCAGCTCCCGGCCCTCTCTCCTATATCAGAGTGTCAGCTCCCGGCCCTCTCTCCTATATCAGAGTGTCAGCTCCCGGCCCTCTCTCCTATATCAGAGAGTCAGCTCCCGGCCCTCTCTCCTATATCAGAGTGTCAGCTCCCGGCCCTCTCTCCTATATCAGAGTGTCAGCTCCCGGCCCTCTCTCCTATATCAGAGTGTAAGCTCCGGCCCTCTCTCCTATATCAGAGTGTCAGCTCCCGGCCCCTCTCTCCTATATCAGAGTGTCAGCTCCCGGATACACACCGCCCCTCTGGCTGAGAATGGGGGCACGGATACACACCGCCCCTCTGGCACAGAATGGGGGCACGGATACACACCGCCCCTCTGGCACAGAATGGGGGCACGGATACACAACGCCCCTCTGGCACAGAATGGGGGCACGGATACACACCGCCCCTCTAGCACAGAATGGGGGCACGGATACACACCGCCCCTCTGGCACAGAATGGGGGCACGGATACACACCGCCCCTCTGGCACAGAATGGGGACACGGATACACACCACCCCTCTGGCACAGAATGGGGGCACGGATACACACCGCCCCTCTGGCACAGAATGAGGGCACGGATACACACCGCCCCTCTGGCACAGAATGGGGGCACGGATACACACCGCCCCTCTGGCACAGAATGGGGGCACGGATACACACCGCCCCTCTGGCACAGAATGGGGGCACGGATACACACCGCCCCTCTGGCTGAGAATGGGGGCACGGATACACACCGCCCCTCTGGCTGAGAATGGGGACACGGATACACACCGCCCCTCTGGCACAGAATGGGGGCACGGAAACAAACCGCCCCTCTGGCACAGAATGGGGGCACGGATACACACCGCCGCTCTGGCACAGAATGGGGGCACGGATACACACCGCCCCTCTAGCACAGAATGGGGGCACGGATACACACCGCCCCTCTGGCACAGAATGGGGGCACGGATACACACCGCCCCTCTGGCACAGAATGGGGACACGGATACACACCACCCCTCTGGCACAGAATGGGGGCACGGATACACACCGCCCCTCTGGCACAGAATGAGGGCACGGATACACACCGCCCCTCTGGCACAGAATGGGGGCACGGATACACACCGCCCCTCTGGCACAGAATGGGGGCACGGATACACACCGCCCCTCTGGCACAGAATGGGGGCACGGATACACACCGCCCCTCTGGCTGAGAATGGGGGCACGGATACACACCGCCCCTCTGGCTGAGAATGGGGACACGGATACACACCGCCCCTCTGGCTGAGAATGGGGGCACGGATACACACCGCCCCTCTGGCACAGAATGGGGGCACGGATACACACCGCCCCTCTGGCACAGAATGGGGGCACGGATACACAACGCCCCTCTGGCACAGAATGGGGGCACGGATACACACCGCCCCTCTGGCACAGAATGGGGGCACGGATAAACACCACCCCTCTGGCACAGAATGGGGGCACGGATACACACCGCCTCTCTGGCACAGAATGGGGGCACGGATACACACCGTCCCTCTGGCACAGATTGGGGGCACGGATACACACCGCCCCTCTGGCACAGAATGGGGGCACGGATACACACCGCCTCTCTGGCACAGAATGGGGGCACGGATACACACCGCCCCTCTGGCACAGAATGGGGGCACGGATACACACCGCCCCTCTGGCACAAAATGGGGGCACGGATACACACCGCCCCTCTGGCACAGAATGGGGGCACGGATACACACCGCCCCTCTGGTACAGAATGGGGACACGGATACACACCGCCCCTCTGGCACAGAATGGGGGCACGGATACACACCGCCCCTCTGGCACAGAATGGGGGCACGGATACACACCGCCCCTCTGGCACAGAATGGGGGCACGGATACACACCGCCCCTCTGGCACAGAATGGGGGCACGGATACACACCGCCCCTCTGGCACAGAATGGGGGCACGGAAACAAACCGCCCCTCTGGCACAGAATGGGGGCACGGATACACACCGCCGCTCTGGCACAGAATGGGGGCACGGATACACACCGCCTCTCTGGCACAGAATGGGGACACGGATACACATCGCCCCTCTGGCACAGAATGGGGGCACGGATACACACCGCCCCTCTGGCACAGAATGGGGGCACGGATACACACCGCCCCTCTGGCACAGAATGGGGGCACGGATACACACCGCCCCTCTGGCACAGAATGGGGGCACGGATACACACCGCCCCTCTGGCACAGAATGGGAGCACGGATACAAACCGCCACTCTGGCACAGAATGGGGGCACGGATACACACCGCCCCTCTGGCACAGAATGGGGGCACGGATACACACCGCCCCTCTGGCACAGAATGGGGGCACGGATACACACCGCCCCTCTGGCACAGAATGGGGACACGGATACACACCGCCCCTCTGGCACAGAATGGGGGCACGGATGCACACCGCCCCTCTGGCACAGAATGGGGGCACGGATGCACACCGCCCCTCTGGCACCGAATGGGGGCACGGATGCACACCGCCCCTCTGGCACAGAATGGGGGCACGGATGCACACCGCCCCTCTGGCACAGAATGGGGACACGGATACACACCGCCCCTCTGGCACAGAATGGGGGCACGGATGCACACCGCCCCTCTGGCACAGAATGGGGGCACGGATGCACACCGCCCCTCTGGCACAGAATGGGGGCACGGATACACACCGCCCCTCTGGCACAGAATGGGGGCACGGATACACACCGCCCCTCTGGCACAGAATGGGGGCACGGATACACACCGCCCCTCTGGCACAGAATGGGGGCACGGATACACACCGCCCCTCTGGCACAGAATGGGGGCACGGATACACACCGCCCCTCTGGCACAGAATGGGGGCACGGATACACACCGCCCCTCTGGCACAGAATGGGGGCACGGATACACACCGCCCCTCTGGCACAGAATGGGGGCACGGATACACACCACCCCTCTGGCACAGAATGGGGGCACGGATACACACCGCCCCTCTGGCACAGAATGCGGGCACGGATACACACCGCCCCTCTGGCACAGAATGGGGGCACGGATACACACCGCCCCTCTGGCACAGAATGGGGGCACGGATACACACAGACTTTCTGGCACAGAATGGGGGCACGGATACACACAGACTTTCTGGCACAGAATGGGGGCACGGATACACACCGCCCCTCTGGCACAGAATGGGGGCACGGATACACACCGCCTCTCTGGCACAGAATGGGGGCACGGATACACACCGCCCCTCTGGCACAGAATGGGGGCACGGATACACACCGCCCCTCTGGCACAGAATGGGGGCACGGATACACACCGCCCCTCTGGCACAGAATGGGGGCACGGATACACACCGCCCCTCTGGCACAGAATGGGGACACGGATACACACCGCCCCTCTGGCACAGAATGGGGGCACGGATACACACCGCCCCTCTGGCACAGAATGGGGGCACGGATACACACCGCCCCTCTGGCAGAGAATGGGGGCACGGAAACAAACCGCCCCTCTGGCACAGAATGGGTGCACGGATACACACCGCCGCTCTGGCACAGAATGGGGGCACGGATACACACCGCCTCTCTGGCACAGAATGGGGACACGGATACACATCGCCCCTCTGGCACAGAATGGGGGCACGGATACACACCGCACCTCTGGCACAGAATGGGGGCACGGATACACACCGCCTCTCTGGCACAGAATGGGGGCACGGATACACACCGCCCCTCTGGCACAGAATGGGGACACGGATACACACCGCCCCTCTGGCACAGAATGGGGGCACGGATACACACCGCCCCTCTGGCACAGAATGGGGGCACAGATACACACCGCCCCTCTGGCTCAGAATGGGGGCACGGATACACACCGCCCCTCTGGCACAGAATGGGGGCACGGATACACACCGCCCCTCTGGCACAGAATGGGGGCACGGATACACACCGCCCCTCTGGCACAGAATGGGGGCACGGATACACACCGCCCCTCTGGCAGAGAATGGGAGCACGGATACACACCGCCCCTCTGGCACAGAATGGGGGCACGGATACACACCGCCCCTCTGGCAAAGAATGGGGGCACGGATACACACCGCCCCTCTGGCACAGAATGGGGGCACGGATACACACCGCCCCTCTGGCACAGAATGGGGGCACGGATACACACCGCCCCTCTGGCACAGAATGGGGGCACGGATACACACCGCCCCTCTGGCACAGAATGGGGGAACGGATACACACCGCCCCTCTGGCACAGAATGGGGACACGGATACGCACCGCCACTCTGGCACAGAATGGGGGCACGGATACGCACCGCCCCTCTGACACAGAATGGGGGCACGGATACACACCGCCCCTCTGGCACAGAATGGGGACACGGATACGCATCGCCCCTCTGGCACAGAATGGGGGCACGGATACACACCGCCCCTCTGGCACAGAATAGGGGCACGGATACACACCGCCCCTCTGGCAGAGAATGGGGGCACGGATACACACCGCCCCTCTGGCACAGAATGGGGACACGGATACACACCGCCCATCTGGCAGAGAATGGGGGCACGGATACACACCGCCCCTCTGGCACAGAATGGGGGCACGGATACACACCGCCCCTCTGGCAGAGAATGGGGGCACGGATACACACCGCCCCTCTGGCACAGAATGGGGGCACGGATACACCGCCCCTCTGGCACAGAATGGGGGCACGGATACACACCGCCCCTCTGGCACAGAATGGGGGCACGGATACACACCGCCCCTCTGGCACAGAATGGGGGCACGGATACACACCGCCCCTCTGGCACAGAATGGGGGCACGGATACACACCGCCCCTCTGGCACAGAATAGGGTCACGGATACACACCGCCCCTCTGGCACAGAATAGGGTCACGGATACACACCGCCCCTCTGGCACAGAATGGGGGCACGGATACACACTTCCCCTCTGGCACAGAATGGGGGCACGGATACACACCGCCCCTCTGGCACAGAATGGGGGCACGGATACACACCGCCCTTCTGGCAGAGAATGGGGGCACGGATACACACCGCCCCTCTGGCACAGAATGGGGGCACGGATACACACCGCCCCAATGGCACAGAATGGGGGCATGGATACACACCGCCCCTCTGGCACAGAATGGGGGCACGGATACACACTGCCCCTCTGGCACAGAATGGGAGCACGGATACACACCGCCCCTCTGGCACAGAATGGGGGCACGGATACACACCGCCCCTCTGGCACAGAATGGGGACACGGATACACACCGCCCCTCTGGCACAGAATGGGGGCACAGATACACACCGCCCCTCTGGCACAGAATGGGGGCACGGATACACACCGTCCCTCTGGCACAGATTGGGGGCATGGATACACACCGCCCCTCTGGCACAGAATGGGGGCACGGATACACACCGCCCCTCTGGCACAGAATAGGGGCACGGATACACACCGCCCCTCTGGCACAGATTGGGGGCACGGATACACACCGCCCCTCTGGCACAGAATGGGGGCACGGATACACACCGCCCCTCTGGCACAGAATGTGGGCACGGATACACACCACCCCTCTGGCACAGAATGGGGGCACGGATACACATCGCCCCTCTGGCACAGAATGGGGGCACGGATACACACCGCCCCTCTGGAACAGAATGGGGGCACGGATACACACCGCCCCTCTGGCAAAGAATGGGGGCACGGATACACACCGCCCCTCTGGCACAGAATGGGGGCACGGATACACACCGCCCCTCTGGCACAGAATGGGGGCACGGATACACACCGCCCCTCTGGCACAGAATGGGGGCACGGATACACACCGCCTCTCTGGCACAGAATGGGGGCACGGATACACACCGCCCCTCTGGCACAGAATGGGGGCACGGATACACACCGCCCCTCTGGCACAGAATGGGGGCACGGATACACACCGCCCCTCTGGCACAGAATGGGGGCACGGATACACACCGCCCCTCTGGCACAGAATGGGGACACGGATACACACCGCCCCTCTGGCACAGAATGGGGGCACGGATACACACCGCCCCTCTGGCACAGAATGGGGGCACGGATACACACCGCCCCTCTGGCAGAGAATGGGGGCACGGAAACAAACCGCCCCTCTGGCACAGAATGGGTGCACGGATACACACCGCCGCTCTGGCACAGAATGGGGGCACGGATACACACCGCCTCTCTGGCACAGAATGGGGACACGGATACACATCGCCCCTCTGGCACAGAATGGGGGCACGGATACACACCGCACCTCTGGCACAGAATGGGGGCACGGATACACACCGCCTCTCTGGCACAAAATGGGGGCACGGATACACACCGCCCCTCTGGCACAGAATGGGGGCACGGATACACACCGCCCCTCTGGCACAGAATGGGGGCACGGATACACACCGCCCCTCTGGCACAGAATGGGGGCACGGATACACACCGCCCCTCTGGCTCAGAATGGGGGCACGGATACACACCGCCCCTCTGGCACAGAATGGGGGCACGGATACACACCGCCCCTCTGGCACAGAATGGGGGCACGGATACACACCGCCCCTCTGGCACAGAATGGGGGCACGGATACACACCGCCCCTCTGGCAGAGAATGGGAGCACGGATACACACCGCCCCTCTGGCACAGAATGGGGGCACGGATACACACCGCCCCTCTGGCAAAGAATGGGGGCACGGATACACACCGCCCCTCTGGCACAGAATGGGGGCACGGATACACACCGCCCCTCTGGCACAGAATGGGGGCACGGATACACACCGCCCCTCTGGCACAGAATGGGGGCACGGATACACACCGCCCCTCTGGCACAGAATGGGGGAACGGATACACACCGCCCCTCTGGCACAGAATGGGGACACGGATACGCACCGCCACTCTGGCACAGAATGGGGGCACGGATACGCACCGCCCCTCTGACACAGAATGGGGGCACGGATACACACCGCCCCTCTGGCACAGAATGGGGACACGGATACGCATCGCCCCTCTGGCACAGAATGGGGGCACGGATACACACCGCCCCTCTGGCACAGAATGGGGGCACGGATACACACCGCCCCTCTGGCAGAGAATGGGGGCACGGATACACACCGCCCCTCTGGCACAGAATGGGGGCACGGATACACACCGCCCCTCTGGCACAGAATGGGGGCACAGAATGGGGCCACGGATACACACCGCCCCTCTGGCACAGAATGGGGGCACGGATACACACCGCCCCTCTGGCACAGAATGGGGGCACGGATACACACCGCCCCTCTGGCACAGAATGGGGACACGGATACACACCGCCCCTCTGGCAGAGAATGGGGGCACGGATACACACCGCCCCTCTGGCAGAGAATGGGGGCACGGACACACACCGCCCCTCTGGCACAGAATGGGGGCACGGACACACACCGCCCCTCTGGCACAGAATGGGGGCACGGATACACACTGCCCCTCTGGCACAGAATGGGGGCACGGATACACACCGCCCCTCTGGCACAGAATGGGGACACGGATACACACCGCCCCTCTGGCAGAGAATGGGGGCACGGATACACACCGCCCCTCTGGCAGAGAATGGGGGCACGGACACACACCGCCCCTCTGGCACAGAATGGGGGCACGGACACACACCGCCCCTCTGGCACAGAATGGGGGCACGGACACACACCGCCTCTCTGGCACAGAATGGGGGCACGGATACACACCGCCCCTCTGGCACAGAATGGGGACACGGATACACACCGCCCCTCTGGCAGAGAATGGGGGCACGGATACACACCGCCCCTCTGGCACAGAATGGGGGCACGGATACACACCGCCCCTCTGGCACAGAATGGGGGCACGGACACACACCGCCCCTCTGGCACAGAATGGGGGCACGGACACACACCGCCTCTCTGGCACAGAATGGGGGCACGGATACACACCGCCCCTCTGGCACAGAATGGGGGCACTGATACACACCGCCCCTCTGGCACAGAATGGGGGCACGGATACACACCGCCCCTCTGGCACAGAATGGGGGCACGGATACACACCGCCCCTCTGGCAGAGAATGGGGGCACGGATACACACCGCCCCTCTGGCAGAGAATGGGGGCACGGATACACACCGCCCCTCTGGCAGAGAATGGGGTCACTGATACACACCGCCCCTCTGGCACAGAATGGGGGCACGGATAAACACCACCCCTCTGGCACAGAATGGGGGCACGGATACACACCGCCCCTCTGGCACAGAATGGGGGCACGGATACACACCGCCCCTCTGGCAGAGAATGGGGGCACGGATACACACAGCCCCTCTGGCAGAGAATGGGGGCACGGATACACACCGCCCCTCTGGCACATAATGGGGGCACGGATACACACCGCCCCTCTGGCACAGAATGGGGGCACTGATACACACCGCCCCTCTGGCACAGAATGGGGACACGGATACACACCGCCCCTCTGGCACAGAATGGGGGCACGGATACACACCGCATCTCTGGCACAGAATGGGGGCACGGATACACACCGCCCCTCTGGCAGAGAATGGGGGCACGGATACACACCGCCCCTCTGGCAGAGAATGGGGGCACGGATACACCGCCCCTCTGGCAAAGAATGGGGGCACGAATACACACCGCCCCTCTGGAACAGAATGGGGGCATGGATACACACCGCCCCTCTGGTACAGAATGGGGGCACGGATAAACATCACCCCTCTGGCAGAGAATGGGGGCACGGATACACACCGCCCCTCTGGCAAAGAAAGGGGGCACGGATACACACCGCCCCTCTGGCACAGAATGGGGGCACGGATACACACCGCCCCTCTGGCACAGAATGGGGACACGGATACACACCGCCCCTCTGGCACAGAATGGGGGCACGGATACACACCGCCCCTCTGGCACAGAATGGGGGCACGGATACACACCGCCCCTCTGGCACAGAATGGGGACACGGATACACACCGCCCCTCTGGTACAGAATGGGGGCACGGATACACACCGCCCCTCTGGCACAGAATGGGGGCACGGATACACACCGCCCCTCTGGCACAGAATGGGGGCACGGATACGTACCGCCCCTCTGGCACAGAATGGGGGCACGGATACACACCGCCCCTCTGGCACAGAATGGGGACACGGATACGCATCGCCCCTCTGGCACAGAATGGGGGCACGGATACACACCGCCCCTCTGGCACAGAATGGGGGCACGGATACACACCGCCCCTCTGGCAGAGAATGGGGGCACGGATACACACCGCCCCTCTGGCAGAGAATGGGGGCACGGATACACACCGCCCCTCTGGCACAGAATGGGGGAACGGATACACACCGCCCCTCTGGCACAGAATGGGGGCACAGAATGGGGGCACGGATACACACCGCCCCTCTGGCACAGAATGGGGGCACGGATACACACCGCCCCTCTGGCACAGAATGGGGATACGGATACACACCGCCCCTCTGGCACAGAATGGGGACACGGATTCACACCGCCCCTCTGGCACAGAATGGGGGCACGGATACACACCGCCCCTCTTGCACAGAATGGGGACACGGATACACACCGCCCCTCTAGTAGAGAATGGGGACACGGATACACACCGCCCCTCTGGCACAGAATGGGGGCACGGATACACATCGCATCTCTGGCACAGAATGGGGGCACGGATACACACCGCCCCTCTGGCAGAGAATGGGGGCACGGATACACCGCCCCTCTGGCAAAGAATGGGGGCACGAATACACACCGCCCCTCTGGCACAGAATGGGGGCACGGATACACACCGCCCCTCTGGTACAGAATGGGGGCACGGATAAACACCACCCCTCTGGCAGAGAATGGGGGCACGGATACACACCGCCCCTCTGGCAAAGAATGGGGGCACGGATACACACCGCCCCTCTGGCACAGAATTGGGGCACGGATAAACACCACCCCTCTGGCACAGAATGGGGGCACGGATACACACCGCCCCTCTGGCAGAGAATGGGGGCACGGATACACACAGCCCCTCTGGCAGAGAATGGGGGCACGGATACACACCGCCCCTCTGGCACAGAATGGGGTCACGGATACACACCGCCCCTCTGGCACAGAATGGGGGCACGGATACACACCGCCCCTCTGGTACAGAATGGGGGCACGGATACACACCGCCCCTCTGGCACAGAATGGCGGCACGGATACACACCGCCCCTCTGGCACAGAATGGGGGCACGGATACACACCGCCCTTCTGGCACAGAATGGGGGCACGGATACACACCGCCCCTCTGGCACAGAATGGGGGCACGGATACACACCGCCCCTCTGGCACAGAATGGGGGCACGGATACACACCGCCCCTCTGGTACAGAATGGGGGCACGGATACACACCGCCCCTCTGGCACAGAATGGGGGCACGGATACACACCGCCCCTCTGGCACAGAACGGGGGCACGGATACGTACCGCCCCTCTGGCACAGAATGGGGGCACGGATACACACCGCCCCTCTGGCACAGAATGGGGACACGGATACGCATCGCCCCTCTGGCACAGAATGGGGGCACGGATACACACCGCCCCTCTGGCACAGAATGGGGGAACGGATACACACCGCCCCTCTGGCAGAGAATGGGGGCACGGATACACACCGCCCCTCTGGCACAGAATGGGGGCACGGATACACACCGCCCCTCTGGCACAGAATGGGGGCACAGAATGGGGGCACGGATACACACCGCCCCTCTGGCACAGAATGGGGGCACGGATACACACCGCCCCTCTGGCACAGAATGGGGGCACGGATACACACCGCCCCTCTGGCACAGAATGGGGACACGGATACACACCGCCCCTCTGGCACAGAATGGGGACACGGATACACACCGCCCCTCTGGCACAGAATGGGGGCACGGACACACACCGCCCCTCTGGCACAGAATGGGGGCACGGACACACACCGCCCCTCTGGCAGAGAATGGGGGCACGGACACACACCGCCCCTCTGGCACAGAATGGGGGCACGGATACACACCGCCCCTCTGGCACAGAATGGGGGCACGGATACACACCGCCCCTCTGGCACAGAATGGGGGCACGGATACACACCGCCCCTCTGGCACAGAATGGGGGCACGGATACACACCGCCCCTCTGGCACAGAATGGGAGCACGGATACACACCGCCCCTCTGGCACAGAATGGGGGCACGGATACACACCGCCTCTCTGACACAGAATGGGGGAACGGATACACCTCCCCTCTGGCACAGAATGGGGGCACGGATACACACCGCCCCTCTGGCACAGAATGGGGGCACGGATACACACCGCCCCTCTGGCACAGAATGGGGGCACGGATACACACCGCCCCTCTGGCACAGAATGGGGCCACGGATACACACCGCCCCTCTGGCACAGAATTGGGGCACGGATACACACCGCACCTCTGGCAGAGAATGTGGGCACGGATACACACCGCCCCTCTGGCACAGAATGGGGACACGGATACACACCGCCCCTCTGGCACAGAATGGGGGCAGGGATACACACCGCCCCTCTGGCACAGAATGGGGGCACGGATACACACCGCCCCTCTGGCACAGAATGGGGGCACGGATACACACCGCCCCTCTGGCACAGAATGGGGGCACGGATACACACCGCCCCTCTGGTACAGAATGGGGGCACGGATACACACCGCCCCTCTGGCACAGAATGGGGGCACGGATACACACCGCCCCTCTGGCACAGAATGGGGGCACGGATACACACCACCCCACTGGCACAGAATGGGGGCACGGATACACACCGCCCCTCTAGCACAGAATGGGGACACGGATACACACTTCCCCTCTGGCACAGAATGGGGGCACGGATACACACTGCCCCTCTGGCACAGAATGGGGGCACGGATACACACTTCCCCTCTGTCACAGAATGGGGGCACGGATACACACAGCCCCTCTGGCAGAGAATGGGGGCACGGATACACACCGCCCCTCTGGCACAGAATGGGGGCACGGATACACACCGCCCCTCTGGCACAGAATGGGGACACGGATACACACCGCCCCTCTGGCACAGAATGGGGGCACGGATACACACCGCCCCTCTGGCACAGAATGGGGGCACGGATACACACCGCCCCTCTGGCACAGAATGGGGGCACGGATACACACCGCCACTCTGGCACAGAATAGGAGCACGGATACACACCGCCCCTCTGGCAAAGAATGGGGGCACGGATACACACCGCCCCTCTGGCACAGAATGGGGGCACGGATACACACCGCCCCTCTGGCACAGAATGGGGGCACGGATACACACAGCCCCTCTGGCACAGAATGGGGGCACGGACACACACCGCCCCTCTGGTACAGAATGGGGGCACGGATACACAACGCCCCTCTGGCACAGAATGGGGGCACGGATACACACCGCCCCTCTGGCACAGAATGGGGACACGGATACACACCGCCCCTCTGGCACAGAATGGGGGCACGGATACACATCGCATCTCTGGCACAGAATGGGGGCACGGATACACACCGCCCCTCTGGCAGAGAATGGGGGCACGGATACACACCGCCCCTCTGGCAGAGAATGGGGGCACGGATACACCGCCCCTCTGGCAAAGAATGGGGGCACGAATACACACCGCCCCTCTGGCACAGAATGGGGGCACGGATACACACCGCCCCTCTGGTAAAGAATGGGGGCACGGATAAACACCACCCCTCTGGCAGAGAATGGGGGCACGGATACACACCGCCCCTCTGGCAAAGAATGGGGGCACGGATACACACCGCCCCTCTGGCACAGAATGGGGGCACGGATACACACCGCCCCTCTGGCACAGAATGGGGGCACGGATAAACACCACCCCTCTGGCACAGAATGGGGGCACGGATACACACCGCCCCTCTGGCAGAGAATGGGGGCATGGATACACACAGCCCCTCTGGTAGAGAATGGGGGCACGGATACACACCGCCCCTCTGGCACAGAATGGGGTCACGGATACACACCGCCCCTCTGGCACAGAATGGGGGCATGGATACACACCGCCCCTCTGGTACAGAATGGGGGCACGGATACACACCGCCCCTCTGGCACAGAATGGGGGCACGGATACACACCGCCCCTCTGGCACAGAATGGGGGCACGGATACACACCGCCCCTCTGGCACAGAATGGGGGCACGGATACACACCGCCCCTCTGGGACAGAATGGGGGCACGGATACACACCGCCCCTCTGGCACAGAATGGGGGCACGGATACACACCGCCCCTCTGGCACAGAATGGGGGCACGGATACGCACCGCCCCTCTGGCACAGAATGGGGGCACGGATACACACCGCCCCTCTGGCACAGAATGGGGGCACGGATACACACCGCCCCTCTGGCACAGAATGGGGGCACAGAATGGGGGCACGGATACACACCGCCCCTCTTGCACAGAATGGGGGCACAGATACACACCGCCCCTCTGGCACAGAATGGGGGCACGGATACGCACCGCCCCTCTGGCACAGAATGGGGGCACGGATACGTACCGCCCCTCTGGCACAGAATGGGGGCACGGATACGTACCGCCCCTCTGGCACAGAATGGGGGCACGGATACACACCGCCCCTCTGGCACAGAATGGGGATACGGATACACACCGCCCCTCTGGCACAGAATGGGGACACGGATTCACACCGCCCCTCTGGCACAGAATGGGGACACGGATTCACACCGCCCCTCTTGCACAGAATGGGGACACGGATACACACCGCCCCTCTAGCAGAGAATGGGGACACGGATACACACCGCCCCTCTGGCACAGAATGGGGACACGGATTCACACCGCCCCTCTGGCACAGAATGGGGACACGGATTCACACCGCCCCTCTTGCACAGAATGGGGACACGGATACACACCGCCCCTCTAGCAGAGAATGGGGACACGGATACACACCGCCCCTCTGGCACAGAATGGGGGCACGGATACACATCGCATCTCTGGCACAGAATGGGGGCACGGATACACACCGCCCCTCTGGCAGAGAATGGGGGCACGGATACACACCGCCCCTCTGGCAGAGAATGGGGGCACGGATACACCGCCCCTCTGGCAAAGAATGGGGGCACGAATACACACCGCCCCTCTGGCACAGAATGGGGGCACGGATACACACCGCCCCTCTGGTACAGAATGGGGGCACGGATAAACACCACCCCTCTGGCAGAGAATGGGGGCACAGATACACACCGCCCCTCTGGCAAAGAATGGGGGCACGGATACACACCGCCCCTCTGGCACAGAATGGGGGCACGGATACACACCGCCCCTCTGGCACAGAATGGGGGCACGGATAAACACCACCCCTCTGGCACAGAATGGGGGCACGGATACACACCGCCCCTCTGGCAGAGAATGGGGGCACGGATACACACAGCCCCTCTGGCAGAGAATGGGGGCACGGATACACACCGCCCCTCTGGCACAGAATGGGGTCACGGATACACACCGCCCCTCTGGCACAGAATGGGGGCACGGATACACACCGCCCCTCTGGTACAGAATGGGGGCACGGATACACACCGCCCCTCTGGCACAGAATGGGGGCACGGATACACACCGCCCCTCTGGCACAGAATGGGGGCACGGATACACACCGCCCCTCTGGCACAGAATGGGGGCACGGATACACACCGCCCCTCTGGCACAGAATGGGGGCACGGATACACACCGCCCCTCTGGCACAGAATGGGGGCACGGATACACACCGCCCCTCTGGTACAGAATGGGGGCACGGATACACACCGCCCCTCTGGCACAGAATGGGGGCACGGATACACACCGCCCCTCTGGCACAGAACGGGGGCACGGATACGTACCGCCCCTCTGGCACAGAATGGGGGCACGGATACACACCGCCCCTCTGGCACAGAATGGGGACACGGATACGCATCGCCCCTCTGGCACAGAATGGGGGCACGGATACACACCGCCCCTCTGGCACAGAATGGGGGCACGGATACACACCGCCCCTCTGGCACAGAATGGGGGCACGGATACACACCGCCCCTCTGGCACAGAATGGGGGCACGGATACACACCGCCCCTCTGGCACAGAATGGGGGCACAGAATGGGGGCACGGATACACACCGCCCCTCTGGCACAGAATGGGGGCACGGATACACACCGCCCCTCTGGCACAGAATGGGGGCACGGATACACACCGCCCCTCTGGCACAGAATGGGGACACGGATACACACCGCCCCTCTGGCACAGAATGGGGACACGGATACACACCGCCCCTCTGGCACAGAATGGGGGCACGGACACACACTGCCCCTCTGGCACAGAATGGGGGCACGGACACACACCGCCCCTCTGGCAGAGAATGGGGGCATGGACACACACCGCCCCTCTGGCACAGAATGGGGGCACGGATACACACCGCCCCTCTGGCACAGAATGGGGGCACGGATACACACCGCCCCTCTGGCACAGAATGGGGGCACGGATACACACCGCCCCTCTGGCACAGAATGGGGGCACGGATACACACCGCCCCTCTGGCACAGAATGGGAGCACGGATTCACACCGCCCCTCTGGCACAGAATGGGGGCACGGATACACACCGCCTCTCTGACACAGAATGGGGGAACGGATACACCTCCCCTCTGGCACAGAATGGGGGCACGGATACACACCGCCCCTCTGGCACAGAATGGGGGCACGGATACACACCGCCCCTCTGGCACAGAATGGGGGCACGGATACACACCGCCCCTCTGGCACAGAATGGGGCCACGGATACACACCGCCCCTCTGGCACAGAATTGGGGCACGGATACACACCGCACCTCTGGCAGAGAATGTGGGCACGGATACACACCGCCCCTCTGGCACAGAATGGGGACACGGATACACACCGCCCCTCTGGCACAGAATGCGGGCAGGGATACACACCGCCCCTCTGGCACAGAATGGGGGCACGGATACACACCGCCCCTCTGGCACAGAATGGGGGCACGGATACACACCGCCCCTCTGGCACAGAATGGGGGCACGGATACACACCGCCCCTCTGGCACAGAATGGGGGCACGGATACACACCGCCCCTCTGGCACAGAATGGGGGCACGGATACACACCACCCCACTGGCACAGAATGGGGGCACGGATACACACCGCCCCTCTAGCACAGAATGGGGACACGGATACACACTTCCCCTCTGGCACAGAATGGGGGCACGGATACACACTGCCCCTCTGGCACAGAATGGGGGCACGGATACACACTTCCCCTCTGTCACAGAATGGGGGCACGGATACACACAGCCCCTCTGGCAGAGAATGGGGGCACGGATACACACCGCCCCTCTGGCACAGAATGGGGGCACGGATACACACCGCCCCTCTGGCACAGAATGGGGACACGGATACACACCGCCCCTCTGGCACAGAATGGGGGCACGGATACACACCGCCCCTCTGGCACAGAATGGGGACACGGATACACACCGCCCCTCTGGCACAGAATGGGGGCACGGATACACACCGCCACTCTGGCACAGAATAGGAGCACGGATACACACCGCCCCTCTGGCAAAGAATGGGGGCACGGATACACACCGCCCCTCTGGCACAGAATGGGGGCACGGATACACACCGCCCCTCTGGCACAGAATGGGGGCACGGATACACACAGCCCCTCTGGCACAGAATGGGGGCACGGACACACACCGCCCCTCTGGTACAGAATGGGGGCACGGATACACAACGCCCCTCTGGCACAGAATGGGGGCACGGATACACAACGCCCCTCTGGCACAGAATGGGGGCACGGATACACACCACCCCTCTGGCAAAGAATGGGGGCACGGATACACACCGCCCCTCTGGCACAGAATGGGGGCACGGATACACACCGCCCCTCTGGCACAGAATGGGGGCACGGATACACACAGCCCCTCTGGCACAGAATGGGGGCACGGACACACACCGCCCCTCTGGTACAGAATGGGGGCACGGATACACAACGCCCCTCTGGCACAGAATGGGGGCACGGATACACACCACCCCTCTGGCACAGAATGGGGACACGGATACACACCGCCCCTCTGGCACAGAATGGGGGCACGGATACACATCGCATCTCTGGCACAGAATGGGGGCACGGATACACACCGCCCCTCTGGCAGAGAATGGGGGCACGGATACACACCGCCCCTCTGGCAGAGAATGGGGGCACGGATACACCGCCCCTCTGGCAAAGAATGGGGGCACGAATACACACCGCCCCTAAGGCACAGAATGGGGGCACGGATACACACCGCCCCTCTGGTAAAGAATGGGGGCACGGATAAACACCACCCCTCTGGCAGAGAATGGGGGCACGGATACACACCGCCCCTCTGGCACAGAATGGGGGCACAGAATGGGGGCACGGATACACACCGCCCCTCTGGCACAGAATGGGGGCACGGATACACACCGCCCCTCTGGCACAGAATGGGGGCACGGATAAACACCACCCCTCTGGCACAGAATGGGGGCACGGATACACACCGCCCCTCTGGCAGAGAATGGGGGCACGGATACACACAGCCCCTCTGGTAGAGAATGGGGGCACGGATACACACCGCCCCTCTGGCACAGAATGGGGTCACGGATACACACCGCCCCTCTGGCACAGAATGGGGGCACGGATACACACCGCCCCTCTGGTACAGAATGGGGGCACGGATACACACCGCCCCTCTGGCACAGAATGGGGGCATGGATACACACCGCCCCTCTGGCACAGAATGGGGGCACGGATACACACTGCCCCTCTGGTACAGAATGGGGGCACGGATACACACCGCCCCTCTGGCACAGAATGGGGGCACGGATACACACCGCCCCTCTGGCACAGAATGGGGGCACGGATACGCACCGCCCCTCTGGCACAGAATGGGGGCACGGATACACACCGCCCCTCTGGCACAGAATGGGGGCACGGATACACACCGCCCCTCTGGCACAGAATGGGGGCACAGAATGGGGGCACGGATACACACCGCCCCTCTGGCACAGAATGGGGGCACAGATACACACCGCCCCTCTGGCACAGAATGGGGGCACGGATACGCACCGCCCCTCTGGCACAGAATGGGGGCACGGATACGTACCGCCCCTCTGGCACAGAATGGGGGCACGGATACGTACCGCCCCTCTGGCACAGAATGGGGGCACGGATACACACTGCCCCTCTGGCACAGAATGGGGACACGGATATGCATCGCCCCTCTGGCACAGAATGGGGGCACGGATACACACCGCCCCTCTGGCACAGAATGGGGGCACGGATAAACACCACCCCTCTGGCACAGAATGGGGGCACGGATACACACCGCCCCTCTGGCAGAGAATGGGGGCACGGATACACACAGCCCCTCTGGCAGAGAATGGGGGCACGGATACACACCGCCCCTCTGGCACAGAATGGGGTCACGGATACACACCGCCCCTCTGGCACAGAATGGGGGCACGGATACACACCGCCCCTCTGGTACAGAATGGGGGCACGGATACACACCGCCCCTCTGGCACAGAATGGGGGCACGGATACACACCGCCCCTCTGGCACAGAATGGGGGCACGGATACACACCGCCCCTCTGGCACAGAATGGGGGCACGGATACACACCGCCCCTCTGGCACAGAATGGGGGCACGGATACACACCGCCCCTCTGGTACAGAATGGGGGCACGGATACACACCGCCCCTCTGGCACAGAATGGGGGCACGGATACACACCGCCCCTCTGGCACAGAACGGGGGCACGGATACGTACCGCCCCTCTGGCACAGAATGGGGGCACGGATACACACCGCCCCTCTGGCACAGAATGGGGACACGGATACGCATCGCCCCTCTGGCACAGAATGGGGGCACGGATACACACCGCCCCTCTGGCACAGAATGGGGGCACGGATACACACCGCCCCTCTGGCAGAGAATGGGGGCATGGATACACACCGCCCCTCTGGCACAGAATGGGGGCACGGATACACACCGCCCCTCTGGCACAGAATGGGGGCACAGAATGGGGGCACGGATACACACCGCCCCTCTGGCACAGAATGGGGGCACGGATACACACCGCCCCTCTGGCACAGAATGGGGGCACGGATAAACACCACCCCTCTGGCACAGAATGGGGGCACGGATACACACCGCCCCTCTGGCAGAGAATGGGGGCACGGATACACACAGCCCCTCTGGTAGAGAATGGGGGCACGGATACACACCGCCCCTCTGGCACAGAATGGGGTCACAGATACACACCGCCCCTCTGGCACAGAATGGGGGCACGGATACACACCGCCCCTCTGGTACAGAATGGGGGCACGGATACACACTGCCCCTCTGGTACAGAATGGGGGCACGGATACACACCGCCCCTCTGGCACAGAATGGGGGCACGGATACACACCGCCCCTCTGGCACAGAATGGGGGCACGGATACGCACCGCCCCTCTGGCACAGAATGGGGGCACGGATACACACCGCCCCTCTGGCACAGAATGGGGGCACGGATACACACCGCCCCTCTGGCACAGAATGGGGGCACAGAATGGGGGCACAGATACACACCGCCCCTCTGGCACAGAATGGGGGCACAGATACACACCGCCCCTCTGGCACAGAATGGGGGCACGGATACGCACCGCCCCTCTGGCACAGAATGGGGGCACGGATACGTACCGCCCCTCTGGCACAGAATGGGGGCACGGATACGTACCGCCCCTCTGGCACAGAATGGGGGCACGGATACACACTGCCCCTCTGGCACAGAATGGGGACACGGATATGCATCGCCCCTCTGGCACAGAATGGGGGCACGGATACACACCGCCCCTCTGGCACAGAATGGGGGCACGGATACACACCGCCCCTCTGGCAGAGAATGGGGCACGGATACACACCGCCCCTCTGGCACAGAATGGGGGCACGGATACACACCGCCCCTCTGGCACAGAATGGGGGCACAGAATGGGGGCACGGATACACACCGCCCCTCTGGCACAGAATGGGGGCACGGATACACACCACCCCTCTGGCACAGAATGGGGGCACGGATACACACCGCCCCTCTGGCACAGAATGGGGACACGGATACACACCGCCCCTCTGGCACAGAATGGGGACACGGATACACACCGCCCCTCTGGCACAGAATGGGGGCACGGATACACACCGCCCCTCTGGCACAGAATGGGGACACGGATACACACCGCCCCTCTGGCAGAGAATGGGGGCACGGATACACACCGCCCCTCTGGCAGAGAATGGGGGCACGGACACACACCGCCCCTCTGGCACAGAATGGGGGCACGGACACACACCGCCCCTCTGGCAGAGAATGGGGGCACGGACACACACCGCCCCTCTGGCACAGAATGGGGGCACGGACACACACCGCCCCTCTGGCACAGAATGGGGGCACGGACACACACCGCCCCTCTGGCAGAGAATGGGGACACGGATACACACCGCCCCTCTGGCACAGAATGGGGGCACGGATACACATCGCATCTCTGGCACAGAATGGGGGCACGGATACACACCGCCCCTCTGGCAGAGAATGGGGGCACGGATACACACCGCCCCTCTGGCAGAGAATGGGGGCACGGATACACCGCCCCTCTGGCAAAGAATGGGGGCACGAATACACACCGCCCCTCTGGCACAGAATGGGGGCACGGATACACACCGCCCCTCTGGTACAGAATGGGGGCACGGATAAACACCACCCCTCTGGCAGAGAATGGGGGCACGGATACACACCGCCCCTCTGGCAGAGAATGGGGGCACGGATACACACCGCCCCTCTGGCACAGAATGGGGGCACGGATACACACCGCCCCTCTGGCACAGAATGGGGGCACAGAATGGGGGCACGGATACACACCGCCCCTCTGGCACAGAATGGGGGCACGGATACACACCGCCCCTCTGGCACAGAATGGGGGCACGGATACACACCGCCCCTCTGGCACAGAATGGGGACACGGATACACACCGCCCCTCTGGCACAGAATGGGGACACGGATACACACCGCCCCTCTGGCACAGAATGGGGGCACGGACACACACTGCCCCTCTGGCACAGAATGGGGGCACGGACACACACCGCCCCTCTGGCAGAGAATGGGGGCACGGACACACACCGCCCCTCTGGCACAGAATGGGGGCACGGATACACACCGCCCCTCTGGCACAGAATGGGGGCACGGATACACACCGCCCCTCTGGCACAGAATGGGGGCACGGATACACACCGCCCCTCTGGCACAGAATGGGGGCACGGATACACACCGCCCCTCTGGCACAGAATGGGAGCACGGATACACACCGCCCCTCTGGCACAGAATGGGGGCACGGATACACACCGCCTCTCTGACACAGAATGGGGGAACGGATACACCTCCCCTCTGGCACAGAATGGGGGCACGGATACACACCGCCCCTCTGGCACAGAATGGGGGCACGGATACACACCGCCCCTCTGGCACAGAATGGGGGCACGGATACACACCGCCCCTCTGGCAGAGAATGAGGGCACGGATACACACCGCCCCTCTGGCAGACAATGGGTGCACGGATACACACCGCCCCTCTGGCACAGAATGGGGGCACGGATACACACTGCCCCTCTGGCACAGAATGGGGGCACGGATACACACCGCCCCTCTGGCACAGAATGGGGGCACGGATACACACCGCCCCTCTGGCACAGAATGGGGGCACGGATACACACCGCCCCTCTGGCACAGAATGGGGGCACAGATACACACCGCCCCTCTGGCACAGAATGGGGGCACGGATACACACCGCCCCTCTGGCACAGAATGGGGGCACGGATACACACTTCCCCTCTGGCACAGAATGGGGGCACGGATACACACCGCCCCTCTGGCACAGAATGGGGTCACGGATACACACCGCCCCTCTGGCACAGAATGGGGGCACGGATACACACTTCCCCTCTGTCACAGAATGGGGGCACGGATACACACCGCCCCTCTGGCACAGAATGGGAGCACGGATACACACCGCCCCTCTGGCACAGAATGGGGGCACGGATACACACCGCCCCTCTGGCACAGAATGGGGGCACGGATACACACCGCCCCTCTGGCACAGAATGGGGGCACGGATACACACCGCCCCTCTGGCAGAGAATGGGGGCACGGATACACACCGCCCCTCTGGCAGAGAATGGGGGCATGGATACACACCGCCCCTCTGGCAGAGAATGGGGGCACGGATACACACCGCCCCTCTGGCACAGAATGGGGGCACGGATAAACACCGCCCCTCTGGCACAGAATGGGGGCACGGATACACACCGCCCCTCTGGCAGAGAATGGGGGCACGGATACACACAGCCCCTCTGGCAGAGAATGGGGGCACGGATACCCACCGCCCCTCTGGCACAGAATGGGGGCACGGATACACACCACCCCTCTGGCACAGAATGGGGACACGGATACACACCGCCCCTCTGGCACAGAATGGGGGCACGGATACACACCGCCCCTCTGGCACAGAATGGGGACACGGATACACACCGCCCCTCTGGCACAGAATGGGGCCACAGATACACACCGCCACTCTGGCACAGACTAGGAGCACGGATACACACCGCCCCTCTGGCACAGAATGGGGGCACGGATACACACCGCCCCTCTGGCACAGAATGGGGGCACGGATACACACCGCCCCTCTGGCACAGAATGGGGGCACGGATACACACAGCCCCTCTGGTACAGAATGGGGGCACGGATACACACCGCCCCTCTGGCACAGAATGGGGGCACGGATACACACCGCCCCTCTGGCACAGAATGGGGGCACGGATACACACCGCCCCTCTGGCACAGAATGGGGGCACGGATACACCGCCCCTCTGGCAAAGAATGGGGGCACGAATACACACCGCCCCTCTGGCACAGAATGGGGGCACGGATACACACCGCCCCTCTGGTACAGAATGGGGGCACGGATAAACACCACCCCTCTGGCAGAGAATGGGGGCACGGATACACACCGCCCCTCTGGCAAAGAATGGGGGCACGGATACACACCGTCCCTCTGGCACAGAATGGGGGCACGGATACACACCGCCCCTCTGGCACAGAATGGGGGCACGGATAAACACCACCCCTCTGGCACAGAATGGGGGCACGGATACACACCGCCCCTCTGGCAGAGAATGGGGGCACGGATACACACAGCCCCTCTGGCAGAGAATGGGGGCACGGATACACACCGCCCCTCTGGCACAGAATGGGGTCACGGATACACACCGCCCCTCTGGCACAGAATGGGGGCACGGATACACACCGCCCCTCTGGTACAGAATGGGGGCACGGATACACACCGCCCCTCTGGCACAGAATGGGGGCACGGATACACACCGCCCCTCTGGCACAGAATGGGGGCACGGATACACACTGCCCCTCTGGCACAGAATGGGGGCACGGATACACACCGCCCCTCTGGTACAGAATGGGGGCACGGATAAACACCGCCCCTCTGGTACAGAATGGGGGCACGGATACACACCGCCATGTCTGGCACAGAATGGGGGCACGGATACACACCGCCCCTCTGGCACAGAATGGGGGCACGGATACACACCGCCCCTCTGGCACAGAATGGGGGCACGGATACGCACCGCCCCTCTGGCACAGAATGGGGGCACGGATACACACCGCCCCTCTGGCACAGAATGGGGGCACGGATACACACCGCCCCTCTGGCACAGAATGGGGGCACAGAATGGGGGCACGGATACACACCGCCCCTCTGGCACAGAATGGGGGCACAGATACACACCGCCCCTCTGGCACAGAATGGGGGCACGGATACGCACCGCCCCTCTGGCACAGAATGGGGGCACGGATACACACCGCCCCTCTGGCACAGAATGGGGGCACGGATACACACAGCCCCTCTGGCACAGAATGGGGGCACGGATACACACCGCCCCTCTGGTACAGAATGGGGGCACGGATACACAACGCCCCTCTGGCACAGAATGGGGGCACGGATACACACCGCCCCTCTGGCACAGAATGGGGACACGGATACACACCGCCCCTCTGGCACAGAATGGGGGCACGGATACACATCGCATCTCTGGCACAGAATAGGGGCACGGATACACACCGCCCCTCTGGCAGAGAATGGGGGCACGGATACACACCGCCCCTCTGGCAGAGAATGGGGGCACGGATACACCGCCCCTCTGGCAAAGAATGGGGGCACGAATACACACCGCCCCTCTGGCACAGAATGGGGGCACGGATACACACCGCCCCTCTGGTAAAGAATGGGGGCACGGATAAACACCACCCCTCTGGCAGAGAATGGGGGCACGGATACACACCGCCCCTCTGGCAAAGAATGGGGGCACGGATACACACCGCCCCTCTGGCACAGAATGGGGGCACGGATACACACCGCCCCTCTGGCACAGAATGGGGGCACGGATAAACACCGCCCCTCTGGCACAGAATGGGGGCACGGATACACACCGCCCCTCTGGCACAGAATGGGGGCACGGATACGCACCGCCCCTCTGGCACAGAATGGGGGCACGGATACGTACCGCCCCTCTGGCACAGAATGGGGGCACAGATACGTACCGCCCCTCTGGCACAGAATGGGGGCACGGATACACACCGCCCCTCTGGCACAGAATGGGGACACGGATATGCATCGCCCCTCTGGCACAGAATGGGGGCACGGATACACACCGCCCCTCTGGCACAGAATGGGGGCACGGATACACACCGCCCCTCTGGCAGAGAATGGGGGCACGGATACACACCGCCCCTCTGGCACAGAATGGGGGCACGGATACACACCGCCCCTCTGGCACAGAATGGGGGCACAGAATGGGGGCACGGATACACACCGCCCCTCTGGCACAGAATGGGGGCACGGATACACACCGCCCCTCTGGCACAGAATGGGGGCACGGATACACACCGCCCCTCTGGCACAGAATGGGGACACGGATACACACCGCCCCTCTGGCACAGAATGGGGACACGGATACACACCGCCCCTCTGGCACAGAATGGGGGCACGGACACACACTGCCCCTCTGGCACAGAATGGGGGCACGGACACACACCGCCCCTCTGGCACAGAATGGGGGCACGGACACACACCGCCCCTCTGGCACAGAATGGGGGCACGGACACACACCGCCCCTCTGGCAGAGAATGGGGGCACGGACACACACCGCCCCTCTGGCAGAGAATGGGGGCACAGATACACACCGCCCCTCTGGCAGAGAATGGGGGCACGGATACACACCGCCCCTCTGGCACAGAATGGGGGCACAGATACACACCGCCCCTCTGGCACAGAATGGGGGCACGGATACACACCGCCCCTCTGGCAGAGAATGGGGACACGGATACACACCGCCCCTCTGGCACAGAATGGGGGCACGGATACACACCGCCCCTCTGGCACAGAATGGGGGCACGGATACACACCGCCCCTCTGGCACAGAATGGGGGCACGGATACACACCGCCCCTCTGGCACAGAATGGGGACACGGATACACACCGCCCCTCTGGCACAGAATGGGGGCACGGATACACACCGCCCCTCTGGCACAGAATGGGAGCACGGATACACACCGCCCCTCTGGCACAGAATGGGGGCACGGATACACACCGCCCCTCTGGCACAGAATGGGAGCACGGATACACACCGCCCCTCTGGCACAGAATGGGGGCACGGATACACACCGCCTCTCTGACACAGAATGGGGGCACGGATACACCTCCCCTCTGGCACAGAATGGGGGCACGGATACACACCGCCCCTCTGGCACAGAATGGGGGCACGGATACACACCGCCCCTCTGGCACAGAATGGGGGCACGGATACACACCGCCCCTCTGGCACAGAATGGGGCCACAGATACACACCGCCCCTCTGGCACAGAATTGGGGCACGGATACACACCGCACCTCTGGCAGAGAATGTGGGCACGGATACACACCGCCCCTCTGGCACAGAATGGGGGCACGGATACACACCGCCCCTCTGGCACAGAATGGGGGCACGGATACACACCGCCCCTCTGGCACAGAATGGGGGCACGGATACACACCGCCCCTCTGGCACAGAATGGGGGCACGGATACACACCGCCCCTCTGGCACAGAATGGGGGCACAGATACACACCGCCCCTCTGGCACAGAATGGGGGCACGGATACACACCGCCCCTCTGGCACAGAATGGGGGCACGGATACACACTTCCCCTCTGGCACAGAATGGGGGCACGGATACACACCGCCCCTCTGGCACAGAATGGGGTCACGGATACACACCGCCCCTCTGGCACAGAATGGGGTCACGGATACACACCGCCCCTCTGGCACAGAATGGGGGCACGGATACACACCTCCCCTCTGTCACAGAATGGGGGCACGGATACACACCGCCCCTCTGGCACAGAATGGGAGCACGGATACACACCGCCCCTCTGGCACAGAATGGGGGCACGGATAAACACCGCCCCTCTGGCACAGAATGGGGGCACGGATACACACCGCCCCTCTGGCACAGAATGGGGGCACGGATACACACCGCCCCTCTGGCAGAGAATGGGGGCACGGATACACACCGCCCCTCTGGCAGAGAATGGGGGCACGGATACACACCGCCCCTCTGGCAGAGAATGGGGGCAAGGATACACACCGCCCCTCTGGCACAGAATGGGGGCACGGATAAACACCGCCCCTCTGGCACAGAATGGGGGCACGGATACACACCGCCCCTCTGGCAGAGAATGGGGGCACGGATACACACAGCCCCTCTGGCAGAGAATGGGGGCACGGATACACACCGCCCCTCTGGCACAGAATGGGGGCACGGATACACACCACCCCTCTGGCACAGAATGGGGACACGGATACACACCGCCCCTCTGGCACAGAATGGGGGCACGGATACACACCGCCACTCTGGCACAGACTAGGAGCACGGATACACACCGCCCCTCTGGCACAGAATGGGGGCACGGATACACACCGCCCCTCTGGCACAGAATGGGGGCATGGATACACACCGCCCCTCTGGCACAGAATGGGGGCACGGATACACACAGCCCCTCTGGTACAGAATGGGGGCACGGATACACACCGCCCCTCTGGCACAGAATGGGGGCACGGATACACACCGCCCCTCTGGCACAGAATGGGGGCACGGATACACACCGCCCCTCTGGCACAGAATGGGGGCACGGATACACCGCCCCTCTGGCAAAGAATGGGGGCACGAATACACACCGCCCCTCTGGCACAGAATGGGGGCACGGATACACACCGCCCCTCTGGTACAGAATGGGGGCACGGATAAACACCACCCCTCTGGCAGAGAATGGGGGCACGGATACACACCGCCCCTCTGGCAAAGAATGGGGGCACGGATACACACCGTCCCTCTGGCACAGAATGGGGGCACGGATACACACCGCCCCTCTGGTACAGAATGGGGGCACGGATAAACACCGCCCCTCTGGCACAGAATGGGGGCACGGATACACACCGCCCCTCTGGCAGAGAATGGGGGCACGGATACACACAGCCCCTCTGGCAGAGAATGGGGGCACGGATACACACCGCCCCTCTGGCACAGAATGGGGTCACGGATACACACCGCCCCTCTGGCACAGAATGGGGGCACGGATACACACCGCCCCTCTGGTACAGAATGGGGGCACGGATACACACCGCCCCTCTGGCACAGAATGGGGGCACGGATACACACCGCCCCTCTGGCACAGAATGGGGGCACGGATACACACCGCCCCTCTGGCACAGAATGGGGGCACGGATACACACCGCCCCTCTGGTACAGAATGGGGGCACGGATAAACACCGCCCCTCTGGTACAGAATGGGGGCACGGATACACACCGCCAGTCTGGCACAGAATGGGGGCATGGATACACACCGCCCCTCTGGCACAGAATGGGGGCACGGATACACACCGCCCCTCTGGCACAGAATGGGGGCACGGATACGCACCGCCCCTCTGGCACAGAATGGGGGCACGGATACACACCGCCCCTCTGGCACAGAATGGGGGCACGGATACACACCGCCCCTCTGGCACAGAATGGGGGCACAGAATGGGGGCACGGATACACACCGCCCCTCTGGCACAGAATGGGGGCACAGATACACACCGCCCCTCTGGCACAGAATGGGGGCACGGATACGCACCGCCCCTCTGGCACAGAATGGGGACACGGATTCGCATCGCCCCTCTGGCACAGAATGGGGGCACGGATACACACCGCCCCTCTGGCACAGAATGGGGGCACGGATACACACCGCCCCTCTGGCACTGAATGGGGGCACGGATACACACCGCCCCTCTGGCACAGAATGGGGGCACGGATACACACCGCCCCTCTGGCACAGAATGGGGGCACAGAATGGGGGCACGATACACACCGCCCCTCTGGCACAGAATGGGGGCACAGAATGGGGGCACGGATACACACCGCCCCTCTGGCACAGAATGGGGGCACAGAATGGGGGCACGGATACACACCGCCCCTCTGGCACAGAATGGGGGCACGGATACACACCGCCCCTCTGGCACAAAATGGGGGCACGGATACACACCGCCCCTCTGGCACAGAATGGGGACACGGATACACACCGCCCCTCTGGCACAGAATGGGGACACGGATACACACCGCCCCTCTGGCACAGAATGGGGGCACGGAAACACACCGCCCCTCTGGCACAGAATGGGGACACGGATACACACCGCCCGTCTGGCAGAGAATGGGGGCACGGATACACACCGCCCCTCTGGCAGAGAATGGGGGCACGGACACACACCGCCCCTCTGGCACAGAATGGGGGCACGGACACACACCGCCCCTCTGGCACAGAATGGGGGCACGGACACACACCTCCCCTCTGGCAGAGAATGGGGGCACGGATACACACCGCCCCTCTGGCACAGAATGGGGGCACGGATACACACCGCCCCTCTGGCACAGAATGGGGGCACGGATACACACCGCCCCTCTGGCACAGAATGGGGGCACGGATACACACCGCCCCTCTGGCAGAGAATGGGGACACGGATACACACCGCCCCTCTGGCAGAGAATGGGGGCACGGATACACACCGCCCCTCTGGCACAGAATGGGGGCACGGATACACACCGTCTCTCTGACACAGAATGGGGGCACGGATACACCTCCCCTCTGGCACAGAATGGGGGCACGGATACACACCGCCCCTCTGGCACAGAATGGGGGCACGGATACACACCGCCCCTCTGGCACAGAATGGGGGCACGGATACACACCGCCCCTCTGGCACAGAATGGGGGCACGGATACACACCGCCCCTCTGGCACAGAATGGGGCCACGGATACACACCGCCCCTCTGGCACAGAATTGGGGCACGGATACACACCGCACCTCTGGCAGAGAATGTGGGCACGGATACACACCGCCCCTCTGGCACAGAATGGGGACACGGATACACACCGCCCCTCTGGCACAGAATGGGGGCAGGGATACACACCGCCCCTCTGGCACAGAATGGGGGCACGGATATACACCGCCCCTCTGGCACAGAATGGGGACACGGATACACACCGCCCCTCTGGCACAGAATGGGGGCACGAATACAAACCGCCCCTCTAGCACAGAACGGGGGCACGGATACACACCGCCCCTCTGGCAGAGAATGGGGGCACGGATACACACCGCCCCTCTGGCAGAGAATGGGGGCACGGATACACACCGCCCCTCTGGCAGAGAATGGGGGCACGGATACACACCGCCCCTCTGGCAGAGAATGGGGGCACGGATACACACCGCCCCTCTGGCACAGAATGGGGGCACGGATACACACTTCCCCTCTGGCACAGAATGGGGGCACGGATACACACCGCCCCTCTGGCACAGAATGGGGTCACGGATACACACCGCCCCTCTGGCACAGAATGGGGGCACGGATACACACCGCCCCTCTGGTACAGAATGGGGGCACGGATACACACCGCCCCTCTGGCACAGAATGGGGGCACGGATACACACCGCCCCTCTGGCACAGAATGGGGGCACGGATACACACCGCCCCTCTGGCACAGAATGGGGGCACGGATACACACCGCCCCTCTGGCACAGAATGGGGGCACGGATACACACCGCCCCTCTAGCACAGAATGGGGACACGGATACACACTTCCCCTCTGGCACAGAATGGGGGCACGGATACACACCGCCCCTCTGGCACAGAATGGGGGCACGGATACACACTTCCCCTCTGACACAGAATGGGGGCACGGATACACACCACCCCTCTGGCACAGAATGGGAGCACGGATACACACCGCCCCTCTGGCACAGAATGGGGGCACGGATACACACCGCCCCTCTGGCAGAGAATGGGGGCACGGATACACACCGCCCCTCTGGCAGAGAATGGGGGCACGGATACACACCGCCCCTCTGGCAGAGAATGGGGGCACGGATACACACCGCCCCTCTGGCACAGAATGGGGGCACGGATAAACACCACCCCTCTGGCACAGAATGGGGGCACGGATACACACCGCCCCTCTGGCAGAGAATGGGGGCACGGATACACACAGCCCCTCTGGCAGAGAATGGGGGCACGGATACACACCGCCCCTCTGGTACAGAATGGGGGCACGGATAAACACCACCCCTCTGGCAGAGAATGGGGGCACGGATACACACCGCCCCTCTGGCAAAGAATGGGGGCACGGATACACACCGCCCCTCTGGCACAGAATGGGGGCACGGATACACACCGCCCCTCTGGCACAGAATGAGGGCACGGATACACACCGCCCCTCTGGCACAGAATGGGGGCACGGATACACACCACCCCTCTGGCACAGAATGGGGGCACGGATACACACCGCCCCTCTAGCACAGAATGGGGACACGGATACACACTTCCCCTCTGGCACAGAATGGGGGCACGGATACACACCGCCCCTCTGGCACAGAATGGGGGCACGGATACACACTTCCCCTCTGACACAGAATGGGGGCACGGATACACACCGCCCCTCTGGCACAGAATGGGAGCACGGATACACACCGCCCCTCTGGCACAGAATGGGGGCACGGATACACACCGCCCCTCTGGCAGAGAATGGGGGCACGGATACACACCGCCCCTCTGGCAGAGAATGGGGGCACGGATACACACCGCCCCTCTGGCAGAGAATGGGGGCACGGATACACACCGCCCCTCTGGCACAGAATGGGGGCACGGATAAACACCACCCCTCTGGCACAGAATGGGGGCACGGATACACACCGCCCCTCTGGCAGAGAATGGGGGCACGGATACACACAGCCCCTCTGGCAGAGAATGGGGGCACGGATACACACCGCCCCTCTGGTACAGAATGGGGGCACGGATAAACACCACCCCTCTGGCAGAGAATGGGGGCACGGATACACACCGCCCCTCTGGCAAAGAATGGGGGCACGGATACACACCGCCCCTCTGGCACAGAATGGGGGCACGGATACACACCGCCCCTCTGGCACAGAATGAGGGCACGGATACACACCGCCCCTCTGGCACAGAATGGGGGCACGGATACACACCGCCCCTCTGGCACAGAATGGGGGCACGGATACACACCGCCCCTCTAACCCTTCCCTGCCAGCCTAAACCTAACTGATCTGAGAGTTAATGCCCCAGGCAGTGACCCCTCTCCCGTCCCCGCGGTGAGGGGAGCAGGGGGGGTGGGGGATCAGCGGGGGATCAGTGGGGGGGGGGGGAATCAGTAGAGAGGATAAGGGGGATCGGTGGAGGATCTGTGGGGGTTAAGTGGTGGGGATGAGTGGGGTGGTGCTCAGGGGGATCAGTGGGGGATAAGTGAGGGGGGAATCAGGGGGTTATGTGGGGGACACGGGTTACATTTCTCTCCGCATATCTCTCCCGCTCTCACATTTCACGGATACTTTATACACCATCCGTCTTCCGCAGGTAATGCTCTGTAACGCTCTGTAATGCGCCTGTTACAGAGGGGGGGACTGTGTGGAGGGGGGGGGGCAGTGCTGACAGAGAGGGGCTTTAACTGCCAAATCCAAACTGCTTAACCCTTTCCTCCCACAATGGGTGTCATTAGCAAAACCTGGTGCTGAATACAGTTTCACATATATCAGGGGAAATATCCCACTATAAAGGCAGGAAGAATAAATAATTCATCACTATAACTCCTCCTATTACCCCATATACCCCCTCCCTATAACTCCTCCAGGATGGGCTGCAGGTGAGCTCCTGCAGGGGAGCCAGGATGGCCTTAGACCCAGGGGTTGGTGGCTGTGAGTTGGAGATGGAAGTAGGAGAGGCCGCAGGCTGCAGCAGTGTTGTAGGCCTTGGTGAGGCTGAATGCAAGGTACAGGAGAGTTTGGAGAGAAAGGCAGGGGCAGAACAGGATCTGCTTAAGAAAGAAGAGAAACGAGCTTTATTGACGAAGTATAACAGGAAGGTAGAAGAATTGGAAATAGAAAATATAAAATTAAGAGATGTCGTGGTCGTGAGATAGACACGTGCAAGAAGCAAATAAATCATCTGCATGTTGAATTAACCCGGTTGGAGGTTGAAATTGCTAAAATAACAGGGGTTCCAGTCAGACAGAAACGTTCCCTTTTAAAAACTATTGAAATGCTAACCCACAGTGCTGAACAGGGCGCAGAGCGGGGCGCAGAGCAAAATGCTGAACAGGGTGCAGAGCAAAGTGCCAAGCAGGGTGCAGAGCGGGGCGCAGAGCAAAATGCTGAGCAGGGTGCTGAGCAAAGTGCCAAGCAGGGTGCAGAGCAAAATGCTGAGCAGGGTGCAGAGCAAAATGCTGAGCAGGGCGCAGAGCAAAATGCTGAGCAGGGCGCAGATTCAGATTGTGGAAACGGAAGCCAAAACCCCATTAAATACTCACAAGAAAAGATAAGTTTGGTGACGCCTACAAGAAGTGGGAGAGAAACTAGATCCCAGAACAAGTCTGCAAAGTCTAAAGATAAAACAGAGAACTTATCCCAGGAAAATTCTGATTCAGATCCTGACAGTTTAATTCCACCAACTGCCAAGAAAACCCCAAAGGGTAAAGCTGCAAAAAAAAAAAAAAAAGAAAGCAAAGGACCGGCGGCTAAAGGTTTCCACAGGAGAAGGTAACAGCCCTGTAATAGGGTCCAAAGACTTCAGGGAAGGGGACTCACCTCAGGGTGTATCAGACTGTGAGCAAGGATCTGTTCCAGAGCTTCCAGCATCCCAGGGGTTAATAGCAGAAGCGGCAGAAGATCTGATTAAAAGACCATTCATTGCATGCAAAGAAAGCAGCAGACACCTGTGATGTTGGGTTATCTCAGACTCCCACGCTGGGAGAAGTTAAAGAAATTACAAAGAAATCTGGAGAGCAGCAAAGCAAGAACCTAGAAACTCTGAGAGGAGATCAGCTGGAAATGGAGTTTGTGCCTGAGAGCAGTGAGCCAGAGAACCCATGCTCACCTGGACTTGCAGAACCACACCCATGCTTATTAGCTGGTCCTGGGATTCAGAACTCTGAGAGAGGAGAACAGCAGGTGGTAATTAGCAGCAATGGAGACAGCATTAACCCTGTAATGCCTGGGAGTGACGTTAAGGTTGTAGAGACTGAAAGTGCTGCTCCTATCCAAACAGTTCCTGATAGAGTGGCCCAATCAGAAGATGGGGTAAAGCAAAGTAATGGCATCAAGGTAACCCCAGTTCACACAGCACCCCCTTCAGCCTGGAGTGGGAGATCCTTTGTGAGCGCTGTGACCAGAAATGCACAACCTTTAAAAAGGAGGAATGTGGTAAAGTTGAGATATAAGGGCGCAGAGGAAATGAAGCCTGACAGGATTTTTGTAGGAAAACATCTATTGAAAGAATCTTTGGGCTTCAGTGCAGATGACATTTATGCCCTTATCCATGTTCCAGGTTCATGCGAATACGATGTCAGCTTTAAGAGACCTCAGGCTCTGGACTACTTTTGGACAAAATATGAGAGTCTTAAAAATTCAGAATTATGGAAGTCCTTTGCAGCTATTCCTGTGTCCAAACCGGAAACAAAGTCGGTGACAATTCTCTTCAGACATGAATCAGTCCCAATATCAGATATTCTGATATGGCTTGGCAGACAATGCGAAGTACTGGCTCCACCTACAAGAATTATGGACTCAGAAGAAATTTGGGTTGGAGGTTGGAAGGTGCAAGTCAGACTTTGGCGACATGGCAATGTTACAAAGCATTTGCCCAACTCCTTCTTCATAGGAAGAGAAAAAGGAAATTGTTTTTACTATGGGCAGCCAACCTTGTGCCATAGATGTGGTTCAGCCAGACATTTAAGCATGTCTTGTGATGTTCTAAAATGCAACTTGTGCCACTCCTTGGGCCACGAGAGGGCAAGTTGTACAAACATCAGATGTAATTTATGCGATAAATTTGGACATTCATACACGAATTGCGCAGAAGCCTGGTATAATATTTCAAAAGTATGGGAGCAGGAAGTGGACTTCGAAGACAATGAAGCACTTTATGACCGGGCCCTGAAAGTTGCAGACAGAATATGTCTGGATCCGCCTGCAGATGGGGTTGGTCTGGTTCAGCCTAGGGATGGCGCTTGCTTAGATCCTCCTGGGGACGGAGCTTGTCCTGGACCACCTGTGGAGGCAATTTGCCCAGATACTCTTACAGAAAAAACAATTATTGTGAGTGTAAACAAGGCCCAGGAAATGTCAGAAGACCCCTTAGAAGGAACCTCCCCAAATCTACTCCCAGCAGGGGAACAATCTGGGGAATCAGATGATCCTACTTTGATGGAAACCAAAGTGAGGGAAAATAATAATAAAGAAAAAGAAAGTGAGCAGATTTGGGCACAGGGGAAAAAGAAAAGGAAGAAGAGCATGGTAAAAAACTTGGAGGGACTCTTCGACATCCTGCAGGTCCCGCTGGTAAAGTTCCTCAGGTAGCTATGAAAAACTGTTTTTCTGCTCTCAGAAAAGATTGGGGGTCAAGAGCTGAGGACTCCGACGATGTAGAGGAACTTTCCTTATCCAAAGAGGAACATAATATGGATGTTTCTAGAGAGATAGACTTGGACATGATCCCACCTTCAGTGACCGTCAAGAGGTTTGGGTCATTGGGGGATAATGTGGGGAAAAAGGAAAAGTAATACCGTCTTGTTTTTTTTGGGGGGGGGGGGGGCTTAAAATGTTTTTTCATTAATTAATCCTTTAAAGGTAGCAGCTATTAATGTTATAGTTAAGGCTTTTATTTAGTTTCAATTAAAATGTGTATAAAAGGAATGTGAAGTTGCTGTTGAGGAGAAAGGTAGCACACATGCTGAGTTAATATTGATATAATATAAGTTTGTACATAATGAGCAGTTTTTGTTTGAAATGTTTTTCTATGAAATGTAATGTTGGAATTTTTTTTCAATAAAAAGAGTTCCTCCTATTACCCCATATAACTCCTCCCTATTACTCCTCCTATTACCCTGTATAACCTCTCCCTATAACTCCTATTACCCCATATAATCGCTCCCTATTACTCCTCCTATTACCCTGTATAACCTCTCCCTATAACTCCTATTACCCCATATAACCTCTCCCCATAACTCCTCCTATTACCCCATATAACCGCTCCCTATAACTCCTCCTATTACCCCATATAACCTCTCCCCATAACTCCTCCTATTACCCCATATAACCGCTACCATAACTCCTATTACCCCATATAACCGCTCCCTATAACTCCTATTACCCCATATAACCGCTCCCTATAACTCCTCCTATTACCCCGTATAACCTCTCCCTATAACTCCTCCTATTACCCCATATAACCACTCCCTATATATCCTCCTATTACCCCATATAACCGCTCCCTATAATGCCTCCTATTACCCCATATAACCCCTCCCTATAACTCCTCCTATTACCCCATATAACCCCTCCCTATAACCCCTCCTATTACCCCATATAACCTCTCCCTATAACTCCTCCTATTACCCATTTAACCTCTCCCTATAACTCCTCCTATTACCCCATATAACCTCTCCCCATAACTCCTCCCATTACCTCATATAACCTCTCCCTATAACCCCTCCTAATAACCCCATATAATCCCTCCCTACAACTCCTCCTATTACCTCATATAGCCCCTCCCTATAACTCCTCCTATTACCCCATATAACCACTCCCTATAACTCCTCTTATTACCCCATATAACCACTCCCTATAACTCCTCCAGGATGGGCTGCAGGTGAGCTCCTGCAGTGGAGCCAGGATGGCCTTAGTCCCAGAGGTTGGTGGCTGTGAGTTGGAGATGGAAGTAGGAGAAGCCGCAGGCTCCAGCAGCGGTGTAGGCCTTGATGAGGCTGAATGCGAGTTACAGGAGAGTTTGGAGAGAAAGGAAGGGGCAGAACAGAGTCTGCTTAAAAAAGAAGAGAACCAAATGTAGCCATGCTGTAAAATGGCTAACAGTCATCTCTCCTACTGACAGTAAGGCCTGGTAAGTTGTGGGCATGCCAGTAGTAATCATGGAGGTTTGCCCTCACACCCTGGTGAGGCTCCCTATGTGAGGATGGGAGTGGCTACATTCTCTGAGTCCACCCTTAGTGACATCAGAGATGTGCCCGCCCCCTGACGATATAAGGCACAGCACTGCTCAAAAGTAGGTGTTCGGTTCTGCAATGTTATGCAAGGAGTAAAAGTAGTTGGTGTAGTTATACACTGCAAAGTGATGAGACTGTGACCAGGGACCTGGCACAGGAAAGACATCCCTGCGGGGATAGGGAATCCCCACATCAAAGACAGAGATATACCTTTCATAGGGAAGCAGCTGAATCATTATGTGTGGCTAGAAGATCACTGTGAGGGGCAGTTAGCCCACAACCGTCAATAAAGATGTTCCTGATTAAAGATACTCTCGTGTGTAAGTGTGGAGTCATTACACCGAGAGGGGCACCACGGAGGAGTTCCTCACCAGGACCATCCCCAAGCGACAGAAGGGATCCTGATGAGGTGGAGGTGCTGCACTGGATATAGGTAGGACTCAGAACACTACCTCAGCTGCCTGTCTGAGTTGGCAAATCCCCACACACCATCATGCGGGAGACTCAGGAGTCCTGTTGCCAACAGGTGCACCACCAGACATCACACTGTAATGGGGACTGGTTAGACCACAGGGGCCAATATGAGATTGGGTGGGTCAGGCCAGTTCAGAAAACCCGTTACATTTGGAGGCGCTGCTGAGATGACCTGTCGACAGGACAGGCTTTTGCTAGGTCACTTGGAAACAGGGAGAGTGTCTGCTGCCACTTTGTGCTGCGTTGGGATGGACCTAGGGGTAGTCAGGGGGCTGACGGAGTTTGTCAGTTCGCAGGGACGACCTAGGGGCCTGAAAGGAGTGGGGGTTTGGAGCCGGGCTATAGCTGTCCTAGTCCCCTTGAGGTAGTGCTAGTTGGTAGGATGCCTAAAGGGATAGCCTGCTAACGTGGTCAGGAATCCTGGAGAGGGTCTGCGCTAGGCTAACCAAGATAGGTAGACGCCCAAGTACTGCATGGAAGCCCCAGAGTACTCTAGCCCATTCCAGACCACTTACCGTAGGGAGCACAGAATGGGAGGAAGGAGATACAGCAGACACAGAGAGAGTGAGCCTAGCCTGAGGTAGTGCATACACGAGTCCAGCCTACATTAGGTATACATGTGGTGTATCAGGGAAATCTTTATTGTGCCGGTGTGGTAGCTGCCCCGCAGAGAGGAGCTCCATGTACAATAATCACGGAAACAATATATCTATGGCGACCGCAAGAATGGAGGATCCGCGCGGTGCGGATAGTCCAAATTGGCGACCGGAGGCTGATGGGGAGAGCAGACCTGGCGTGCGCCCCGCTGAAGAGCAAGCTGTCACTGATATGTCGGTCACGAGCCTGCTATGGAGTGGAGTGAGAGCAGTGACCGCACCATTTTGGTCCTGCCTAGGGCACCGGGGCGCTACCCTGGAGGACTGTGTTGAGGACATTGCTATAACAGGAGGAGAACACAGTGAGAGTGACTGTCAGCCGGCATATAAACAGATGAACGCTACCTCATTCATTGACCAGACGGACAGTGCAACCCAAAATGGCGGCTCCCGCTTCCCTGGGAGACCGCGTGGGCCGATTTCAGAGAATCCTGCAAATGCAAAATTTGCAAGGGGTTGGCCAGGAGCGGCGCCAACAGGAGAGCCCCGCCCTGATGGGGGGTATGGCGCGAAAGCTGCGGCCGCACCTTCATGGACAGTGACTCACTCAGCCCCAGTGCTGAGTCAACCGATTAGCCTGTGGGACCCTCCCCTAATCTCAACCAGGGGGAGTGGTTTCCAACTATGCCCCGTGGGTATGAATCCAGCAGAGCAAAGCGCTGGTGAAGCGACCGCGCTGCTACCAGAAGTAGTCCCTGCAGCTGGTGTTGTGTGCGGAAAGGAGGGGTATTTTGCACGCAAGGCAGCTGCAAGAAATCGGCTGGGATTGGCGCCAAAGGAAGATCCCCACCCAGTGGGGGATAAGGGCGCAAAAGCTGTGACCGCGCCCTCTAGGACTGAAAGAGGTGCGGCCTCAATTAAAGGACATCCTATTCCAGTGTGGGACCCGCCCATAATCGCTATTATACTGGGGGCGGATTCCAATTGTTTCAGACAAGGGAGGAGCTGAACCAAGGAGTGGCTGACAATCCCACCCCTGTTGATCACTCACGCGGAACCAGCTTCCAGAACAGACCAGTGTTGAAAGTGGCTCCCACCAAGACAATGGCCTGCTCCCCAGACGTGAACAAAATGGTGTCTACCCAGCCCTATGCAGTACCAGGGGGGGTACTGGTGATACGCGTAGGGGCCGCGGAGACGGTGGTGGGCCTCTGCCTGCAATGCAGACTGCCCGGCAGCACCATGGGCACAGCGGCGCGCTGTCCCCAGTGTGGCACACAATACCTGTGGCCTATGCCCACATTTGTGCCAATCCAGACCAATGACCCAACGGGGGATATGGCTAGGCTGTCCGCCGAGTCCCCCGGTGCACTGTGGACCAAGAGTGCAGATCCCGGAGAATGGGGATCGGAGCCGGTTTATACGGTGGGGTCTGAAGAACATGGAGCGATCGGTCAGGCAACTGACCGGGAGAAGAGAAGGCGGTCGCCACGATCGGCGACCCCAAGTACCCTTAACGTGGATTCCTCAGACGAGGGACCCAAAGAACTCTCTAGTACTCTGGTTTGGACGGTGGCGGTGTCCTGCGGAGGAAATGGAGTAAAAAGACCACTTTCCGGGAGTGACAGCGGGAGGAGTCGAGTGTCACCGGTGGAGCGGAGACCGGAGAGGCGGAGCCCATCCGTCCCCGGGGTCGGCGGGTCCAGTGGCAACGGGCGATCCACGCCCACCCTGCGGACTGGTAAGAATAGTCCCTGTTCTTGCCAGGCTCCGGTGCCACCGCTAGAGGAGGTGAGGCCATGCCAGGCCAGGACGGCGCACGTGGGCGCAGGCGGACTTCCGGATATCCTCGTGGAGGAAGAGATCCCGCATGGGGGTCCATCCCAAGATGGCGGCACCTCCACATCCGGTGATGACATCGGTTCCAGCGGAGGCAGCGGAGCAACTGGAAGGAAATCACCAACGCATCAGCGATCGGGCAGTGGTCCCCGATCGACTAAAAAGACCAGGGGCAAGTGACAGACCGAGGAGGGTGAGACGCAGCCGGCGGTATCATCGCTCAGTGGTACGGGACAATCCAATAACGGAGAGCGGGTCGGAACCCCGCGGCTGCCAACCGCCTACCCCTATGCCCAACCCCACGCCTTAGATAATGCCCCAGCCCCAGTCACCTGTTCCCGGGGATCCTCGTCCAGCTTGGGGGTGTCGGAAGGGTCCTTGGGGGTTGGTGAGAACCGGACTGGGGAGAGACTAGGCAGCTTTGCCTCTGAGGGTGGTTCAAGGGGTGGAGGGCAATTGGGACAAGTGTCAAAATCTCGATGGGTGCCTGAAGAGGCTGATGTACAGTCTGAGGAGGCACCGAAACACTAAAGGTGGTCCAGACCCCGTTCCGCGGGGACCTCTGGGGTATGCTCTTGGGGGGGTACCGATGAGGGAGACTCTCTAGAGTCTGGGCCCGAGAGGCCTAGGGAGACCCGTTGGTGGGCGCCCTTATTTGAGGGATATGTGGGGTGGATGGACTGCACGCGGTTCCTATTAGAAAAAGACGATGTGGTGGATTACTGGTGGGCTAAGGGGGAGTTCACGCCCGCCGAGAGAAAGAAAGAGCTACAGTTCAGGTGGTTCCTAATAGGCCGGAACGAGATTGAACCAATGGGTCCTGAGATGCTATCAGACCCTGTGTACCCAGATGAGCCCTTGTCCTGGATATTACCAGGGAGAGCGGGGAACGCCAATTTAACAAGGTGTAGTCGAGCTGAAAGGGCCATCACCGCAAAATATAAATACTCCCATGGATTGGAGTACCCGTACGTCCCAGAACCCCTCGTGCAGGTGATTGAGGATAACAGGGACCAATGGTTAAGGGAGACCATAGAGGAGTACATGGTCAATAAGGGGGGTGCCATTACTGGTAGTAAGGCGGAGGAACGGATAGAACACCTCATAAGGGTATGGAGTATCGGGTGAAGTGTTTATAAGCACAAGGTGATGTACCGGCCTGAGAGGGGTTTGCCGCGCTGTTACAGCGTGACTGTACTGGACATGGGGGGTCGGGAGGTTAAGAAACCCGATCCCCGGCACTATTATTAGGAGGTACTGGGTAGCATTGCGCGAGTTCGTGGCTGCTGGTCAGGGCGTGCTTGGCGCGATGTAATGTGATTTGTTTCATAATCTGATGTTACGCTAATAATGTGTATGTTCCATTTTACAGTGCTTCCTGGGGAAAGGTATTTCAAATTTAGGTCCCAGCCGGGTTCGGTGGGATTCACCAGGGGGAGAATGTAGCCATGCTGTAAAATGGCTGCAGTCATCTCTCCTGCTGACAGTAAGGCCTGGTAAGTTATGGGCATGCCAGCAGTAATCATGGAGGTTTGCCCTCACACCCTGGTGAGGTGCCCTATGTATGGATGGGAGTGGTCACAGGCTCTGACTCCACGGTTAGTGATGTCAGAGTTGTGTCAGCCCCCAGAGGATACATAAGGCACAGCACTGATCAAAAGTTAGGTAGTAGAGAGAGTGGGTTTGCGGAGTTAAAGAGGAGTTAAGAAGTTGATGGAAGGACAGTGTATGGAACGGTGACCAGGGACCTGGTCACAGGGGAGATATACCTGCGGGGATAGGGAATCCCTACATTAGGAGGATAATACCTTTCAAAGGGAAGTACGGTGAACAATGGAGGGCTAAATTCACCCATTGTGGAGGGCAGCTGCCCACCGTACTAATAAAGATGACCCTGTTGAAATATACTCTCGTGTGTAAGTGTGGAGTCATTGCACAGAGAGAAGCACCACAGAGGAGTTCCTCATCAGATTCATCCCCAGGAGGACGCCGGGATCCTGATGAGGTGGAGGCGCTGCACTGGATCTAGGTAGGACTCAAGCACACTACCTCAGCTGCCTGTCTGGGTTGGCAATCCCCAACACAACATCATGCGGGAGACTCAGGAGTCCTGTTGCCAACAGGTGCACCACCAGACATCACACTGTAATGGGGACTGGTTAGACCACAGGGGCCAATATGAGATTGGGTGGGTCAGGCTAGTCCAGAAAACCCGTTACACATGTACTGTGTAATCATTATACCCTACCCCCTGTTATACATGTACTGTGTAATCATTATACCTACCCCCTGTTATTCATGTACTGTGTAATCATTATACCCTACCCCCTGTTATTCATGTACTGTGTAATCATTATACCCTACCCCCTGTTATTCATGTACTGTGTAATCATTATACCCTACCCCCTGTTATTCATGTACTGTGTAATCATTAGACCCTACCCCCTGTTATTCATGTACTGTGTAATCATTATACCCTACCCCCTGTTATTCATTTACTGTGTAATCATTATACCCTACCCCTGTTATTCATGTACTGTGTAATCATTATACCCTACCCCCTGTTATACATGTACTGTGTAATCATTATATCCTACCCCCTGTTATTCATGTACTGTGTAATCATTATACCCTACCCCCTGTTATTCATGTACTGTGTAATCATTATACCTACCCCGTTATACATGTACTGTGTAATCATTATACCTACCCCCTGTTATTCATGTACTGTGTAATCATTATACCCTACCCCCTGTTATTCATGTACTGTGTAATCATTATACCCTACCCCCTGTTATACATGTACTGTGTAATCATTATACCTACCCCCTGTTATTCATGTACTGTGTAATCATTATACCTACCCCGTTATACATGTACTGTGTAATCATTATACCCTACCCCCTGTTATTCATGTACTGTGTAATCATTATACCCTACCCCCTGTTATTCATGTACTGTGTAATCATTATACCCTACCCCCTGTTATACATGTACTGTGTAATCATTATACCTACCCCCTGTTATTCATGTACTGTGTAATCATTATACCTACCCCGTTATACATGTACTGTGTAATCATTATACCCTACCCCCTGTTATTCATGTACTGTGTAATCATTATACCTACCCCCTGTTATACATGTACTGTGTAATCATTATACCCTACCCCCTGTTATTCATGTACTGTGTAATCATTATACCCTACCCCCTGTTATACATGTACTGTGTAATCATTATACCCTACCCCCTGTTATTCATGTACTGTGTAATCATTATACCCTATAGATTCATCCCCAGGCGGACGCCGGGATCCTGATGAGGTGGAGGCGCTGCACTGGATCTAGGTAGGACTCAAGCACACTACCTCAGCTGCCTGTCTGGGTTGGCAATCCCCAACACAACATCATGCGGGAGACTCAGGAGTCCTGTTGCCAACAGGTGCACCACCAGACATCACACTGTAATGGGCACTGGTTAGACCACAGGGGCCAATATGAGATTGGGTGGGTCAGGCTAGTCCAGAAAACCCGTTACATATGTACTGTGTAATCATTATACCCTACCCCCTGTTATACATGTACTGTGTAATCATTATACCTACCCCCTGTTATTCATGTACTGTGTAATCATTATACCCTACCCCCTGTTATTCATGTACTGTGAAATCATTATACCCTACCCCCTGTTATTCATGTACTGTGTAATCATTAGACCCTACCCCCTGTTATTCATGTACTGTGTAATCATTATACCCTACCCCGTTATTCATGCACTGTGTAATCATTATACCCTACCCCCTGTTATTCATTTACTGTGTAATCATTATACCCTACCCCCTGTTATTCATGTACTGTGTAATCATTATACCCTACCCCCTGTTATTCATTTACTGTGTAATCATTATACCCTACCCCCTGTTATTCATGTACTGTGTAATCATTAGACCCTACCCCCTGTTATTCATGTACTGTGTAATCATTATACCCTACCCCGTTATTCATGCACTGTGTAATCATTATACCCTACCCCCTGTTATTCATTTACTGTGTAATCATTATACCCTACCCCCTGTTATTCATGTACTGTGTAATCATTATACCCTACTCCCTGTTATTCATGTACTGTGTAATCATTATACCCTACCCCCTGTTATTCATTTACTGTGTAATCATTATACCCTACCCCAGTTATTCATGTACTGTGTAATCATTATACCCTACCCCCTGTTATACATGTACTGTGTAATCATTATATCCTACCCCCTGTTATTCATGTACTGTGTAATCATTATACCCTACCCCCTGTTATTCATGTACTGTGTAATCATTATACCTACCCCCTGTTATACATTTACTGTGTAATCATTATACCCTACCCCCTGTTATTCATGTACTGTGTAATCATTATACCCTACCCCCCGTTATTCATGTACTGTGTAATCATTATACCTACCCCCTGTTATTCATGTACTGTGTAATCATTATACCTACCCCCTGTTATACATTTACTGTGTAATCATTATACCCTACCCCCTGTTATTCATGTACTGTGTAATCATTATACCCTACCCCCCGTTATTCATGTACTGTGTAATCATTATACCTACCCCGTTATACATGTACTGTGTAATCATTATACCCTACCCCCTGTTATTCATGTACTGTGTAATCATTATACCTACCCCCTGTTATACATGTACTGTGTAATCATTATACCCTACCCCCTGTTATTCATGTACTGTGTAATCATTATACCCTACCCCCTGTTATACATGTACTGTGTAATCATTATACCCTACCCCCTGTTATACATGTACTGTGTAATCATTATACCCTACCCCCTGTTATACATGTACTGTGTAATCATTATACCTACCCCCTGTTATACATGTACTGTGTCATCATTATACCCTACCCCCTGTTATACATGTACTGTGTAATCATTATACCCTACCCCCTGTTATTCATGTACTGTGTAATCATTATACCCTACCCCCTGTTATACATGTACTGTGTAATCATTATACCCTACCCCCTGTTATACATGTACTGTGTAATCATTATACCCTACCCCCTGTTATTCATGCACTGTGTAATCATTATACCCTACCCCCTGTTATACATGTACTGTGTAATCATTATACCCTACCCCCTGTTATACATGTACTGTGTAATCATTATACCCTACCCCCTGTTATTCATGTACTGTGTAATCATTATACCTACCCCCTGTTATACATGTACTGTGTAATCATTATACCCTACCCCCTGTTATTCATGCACTGTGTAATCATTATACCCTACCCCCTGTTATTCATGTACTGTGTAATCATTATACCTACCCCGTTATACATGTACTGTGTAATCATTATACCTAACCCTTGTTATACATGTACTGTGTAATCATTATACCCTACCCCCTGTTATTCATGTACTATGTAATCATTATACCCTACCCCCTGTTATTCATGTACTGTGTAATCATTATACCCTACCCCCTGTTATACATGTACTGTGTAATCATTATACCCTACCCCCTGTTATACATGTACTGTGTAATCATTATACCTACCCCCTGTTATACATGTACTGTGTAATCATTATACCTACCCCCTGTTATTCATGTACTGTGTAATCATTATACCCTACCACCTGTTATACATGTACTGTGTAATCATTATACCCTTACCCCCTGTTATTCTTGTTCTGTGTAATCATTATACCCTACCCCCTGTTATTCATGTACTGTGTAATCATTATACCCTACCCCCGTTACACATGTACTGTGTAATCATTATACCCTACCCCGTTATACATGTACTGTGTAATCATTATACCCTACCCCCTGTTATTCATGTACTGTGTAATCATTATAACCTACCCCCTGTTATAATGTACTGTGTAATCATTATACCCTACCCCCTGTTATACATGTACCGTGTAATCATTATACCCTAACCCCTGTTATACATGTACTGTGTAATCATTATACCCTACCCCTGTTATTCATGTACTGTGTAATCATTATACCCTACCCCCTGTTATACATGTGCTGTGTAATCATTATACCCTACCCCCTGTTATACATGTACTGTGTAATCATTATACCCTACCCCCTGTTATACATGTACTGTGTAATCATTATACCCTACCCCCTGTTATACATGTACTGTGTAATCATTATACCCTACTCCCTGTTATACATGTGCTGTGTCATCATTATACCCTACCCCCTGTTATAAATGTACTGTGTAATCATTATACCCTACCCCCTGTTATTCATGTACTGTGTAACCATTATACCCTACCCCCTTTTATACATGTACTGTGTAATCATTATACCTACCCCCTGTTATTCATGTACTGTGTAATCATTATACCCTACCCCCTGTTATACATGTACTGTGTAATCATTATACCCTTCCCCCTGTTATTCATGTACTGTGTAATCATTGTTGTATAGGTGTATGCTGCGCTGGGATTTATAACCCTCACTGGGTTTCCTTACACAGGTGTATGCTGCGCTGGGATTTATAACCCTCACTGGGTTTCCTTACACAGGTGTATGCTGCACTGGGATTTATAACCTCACTGGGTTTCCCTACACAGGTGTATGCTGCGCTGGGATTTATAACCCTCACTGGGTTTCCCTACACAGGTGTATGCTGCGCTGGGATTTATAACCCTCACTGGGTTTCCTTACACAGGTGTATGCTGCGCTGGGATTTATAACCCTCACTGGGTTTCCCTACACAGGTGTATGCTGCGCTGGGATTTATAACCCTCACTGGGTTTCCCTACACAGGTGTATGCTGCGCTGGGATTTATAACCCTCACTGGGTTTCCTTACACAGGTGTATGCTGCGCTGGGATTTATATCCCTCACTGGGTTTCCCTACACAGGTGTATGCTGCGATGGGATTTATAACCTCACTGGGTTTCTCTGCACAGGTTTATGCTGCGCTGGGATTTATATCCCTCACTGGGTTTCCCTGCACAGGTGTATGCTGCGCTGGGATTTATAACCTCACTGGGTTTCCTTACACAGGTTTATGCTGCGCTGGGATTTATAACCCTCACTGGGTTACCCTGCACAGGTGTATGCTGCGATGGGATTTATAACCTCACTGGGTTTCCTTACACAGGTGTATGCTGCGCTGGGATTTATATCCCTCACTGGGTTTCCCTGCACAGGTGTATGCTGCGCTGGGATTTATATCCCTCACTGGGTTTCCTTACACAGGTGTATGCTGCGCTGGGATTTATAACCTCACTGGGTTTCCTTACACAGGTGTATGCTGCGCTGGGATTTATAACCCTCACTGGGTTTTCCTACACAGGTGTATGCTGCGCTGGGATTTATAACCCTCACTGGGTTTCCCTACACAGGTGTATGCTGCACTGGGATTTATAACCCTCACTGGATTTCCCTACACAGGTGTATGCTGCGCTGGGATTTATAACCCTCACTGGGTTTCCCTACACAGGTGTATGCTGCGCTGGGATTTATAACCCTCACTGGGTTTCCTTACACAGGTGTATGCTGCGCTGGGATTTATAACCCTCACTGGGTTTCCCTACACAGGTGTATGCTGCGCTGGGATTTATAACCCTCACTGGGTTTCCCTACACAGGTGTATGCTGCGCTGGGATTTATAACCCTCACTGGGTTTCCTTACACAGGTGTATGCTGCGCTGGGATTTATATCCCTCACTGGGTTTCCCTACACAGGTGTATGCTGCGATGGGATTTATAACCTCACTGGGTTTCTCTGCACAGGTTTATGCTGCGCTGGGATTTATATCCCTCACTGGGTTTCCCTGCACAGGTGTATGCTGCGCTGGGATTTATAACCTCACTGGGTTTCCTTACACAGGTTTATGCTGCGCTGGGATTTATAACCCTCACTGGGTTACCCTGCACAGGTGTATGCTGCGATGGGATTTATAACCTCACTGGGTTTCCTTACACAGGTGTATGCTGCGCTGGGATTTATATCCCTCACTGGGTTTCCCTGCACAGGTGTATGCTGCGCTGGGATTTATATCCCTCACTGGGTTTCCTTACACAGGTGTATGCTGCGCTGGGATTTATAACCTCACTGGGTTTCCTTACACAGGTGTATGCTGCGCTGGGATTTATAACCCTCACTGGGTTTTCCTACACAGGTGTATGCTGCGCTGGGATTTATAACCCTCACTGGGTTTCCCTACACAGGTGTATGCTGCACTGGGATTTATAACCCTCACTGGATTTCCCTACACAGGTGTATGCTGCGCTGGGATTTATATCCCTCACTGGGTTTCCTTACACAGGTGTATGCTGCGCTGGGATTTATAACCCTCACTGGGTTTCCCTGCACAGGTGTATGCTGCGCTGGGATGTATAACCCTCACTGGGTTTCCCTACACAGTTGTATTCTGCGCTGGGATTTATACCCTCACTGGGTTTCCCTGCACAGGTGTATGCTGTGCTGGGATTTATAACCTCACTGGGTTTCCCTACACAGGTGTATGCTGCACTGGGATTTATAACCCTCACTGGGGTTTCCCTACACAGGTGTATGCTGCGCTGGGATTTATAAACCTCACTGGGGTTTCCCTACACAGGTGTATGCTGCACTGGGATTTATAACCCTCACTGGGTTTCCCTACACAGGTGTATGCTGCGCTGGGATTTATAACCCTCACTGGGTTACCCTACACAGGTGTAAGCTGTGCTGGGATTTATAACCTCACTGGGTTTCCCTACACAGGTGTATGCTGCGCTGGGATTTATAACCCTCACTGGAGTTTCCCTACACAGGTGTATGCTGCGCTGGGATTTATAACCCTCACTGGGGTTTCCCTACACAGGTGTATGCTGCGCTGGGATTTATAACCCTCACTGGGGTTTCCCTACACAGGTGTATGCTGCGCTGGGATTTATAACCCTCACTGGGGTTTCCCTACACAGGTGTATGCTGCACTGGGATTTATAACCCTCACTGGGTTTCCCTACACAGGTGTATGCTGCGCTGGGATTTATAACCCTCACTGGGTTTCCCTACACAGGTGTATGCTGCGCTGGGATTTATAACCTCACTGTGTTTCCCTACACAGGTGTATGCTGCGCTGGGATTTATAACCTCACTGGGTTTCCTTAAACAGGTGTTTGCTGCGCTGGGATTTATAACCCTCACTGGGTTTCCTTACACAGGTGTATGCTGCGCTGGGATTTATATCCCTCACTGGGTTTCCCTACACAGGTGTATGCTGCGCTGGGATTTATAACCTCACTGGGTTTCCCTACACAGGTGTATGCTGCGCTGGGATTTATATATCTCACTGTGTTTCCCTGCACAGGTGTATGCTGCGCTGGGATTTATAACCTCACTGGGTTTCCCTACACAGGTGTATGCTGCGCTGGGATTTATAACCTCACTGGGTTTCCTTAAACAGGTGTTTGCTGCGCTGGGATTTATAACCCTCACTGGGTTTCCTTACACAGGTGTATGCTGCGCTGGGATTTATATCCCTCACTGGGTTTCCCTACACAGGTGTATGCTGCGCTGGGATTTATAACCTCACTGGGTTTCCCTACACAGGTGTATGCTGCGCTGGGATTTATATCTCTCACTGTGTTTCCCTGCACAGGTGTATGCTGCGCTGGGATTTATAACCTCACTGGGTTTCCCTACACAGGTGTATGCTGCGCTGGGATTTATAACCCTCACTGGGTTTCCTTACACAGGTGTATGCTGCGCTGGGATTTATAACCTCACTGGGTTTCCCTACACAGGTGTATGCTGCACTGGGATTTATATCCCTCACTGGGTTTCCCTACACAGGTGTATGCTGCGCTGGGATTTATATCCCTCACTGGGTTTCCTTACACAGGTGTATGCTGCGCTGGGATTTATAACCCTCACTGGGTTTCCCTACACAGGTGTATGCGGCGCTGGGATTTATAACCTCACTGGGTTTCCTTACACAGGTGTATGCTGCGCTGGGATTTATAACCTCACTGGGTTTCCCTACACAGGTGTATGCTGCGCTGGGAATTATATCCCTCACTGGGTTTCCCTACACAGGTGTATGCTGCTCTGGGATTAATAACCTCACTGGGTTTCCCTACACAGGTGTATGCTGCGCTGGGACTTATAACCCTCACTGGGTTTCCTTACACAGGTGTATGCTGCGCTGGGATTTATATCCCTCACTGGGTTTCCCTGCACAGGTGTATGCTGCGCTGGGATTTATAACCCTCACTGAGTTTCCTTACACAGGTGTATGCAGCGCTGGGATTTATAACCCTCACTGGGTTTCCCTACACAGGTGTATGCAGCGCTGGAATTTATAACTCTCACTGGGTTTCCCTACACAGGTGTATGCTGCGCTGGGATTTATAACCCTCACTGGGTTACCCTAAACAGGTGTAAGCTGTGCTGTGATTTATAACCTCACTGGGTTTCCCTACACAGGTGTATGCTGCTTTGGGATTAATAACCTCACTGGGTTTCCCTACACAGGTGTATGCTGCGCTGGGATTTATATCCCTCACTGGGTTTCCCTGCACAGGTGTATGCTGCGCTGGGATTTATAACCCTCACTGAGTTTCCTTACACAGGTGTATGCTGCGCTGGGATTTATATCCCTCACTGGGTTTCCCTACACAGGTGTATGCTGCACTGGGATTTATAACCCTCACTGGGTTTCCCTACACAGGTGTATGCAGCGCTGGAATTTATAACTCTCACTGGGTTTCCCTACACAGGTGTATGCTGCGCTGGGATTTATAACCCTCACTGGGGTTTCCTTACACAGGTGTATGCTGCACTGGAATTTATAACCCTCACTGGGTTTCCCTGCACAGGTGTATGCTGTGCTGGGATTTATATCCCTCACTGGGATTCCCTACACAGGTGTATGCTGCGCTGGGATTTATAACCCTCACTGGGTTTCCCTGCACAGGTGTATGCTGCGCTGGGATTTATAACCTCATTAGGTTTTCCTACACAGGTGTATGCTGTGCTGGGATTTATAACCTCATTAGGTTTTCCTACACAGGTGTATGCTGCGCTGGGATTTATAACCCTCACTGGGTTTCCTTACACAGGTGTATGCTGCACTGGGATTTATAACCCTCACTGGGTTTCCCTACACTGGTGTATGCTCCGCTGGGATTTATAACCCTCACTGGGTTTCCCTACACAGGTATATGCTGCGCTGGAATTTATATCCCTCACTGGGTTTCGCTACACAGGTGTATGCTGTGCTGGGCTTTATAACCCTCACTGGGTTTCCCTGCACAGGTGTATGCTGCGCTGGGATTTATAACCTCACTCGGTTTCCCTACACAGGTGTATGCTGCGCTGGGACTTATAACCCTCACTGGGTTTCCCTGCACAGGTGTATGCTGCGCTGGGATTTATATCCCTGACTGGGTTTCCCTGCACAGGTGTATGCTGCGCTGGGATTTATATCCTTGACTGGGTTTCCCTGCACAGGTGTATGCTGCGCTGGGATTTATAACCCTCACTGGGTTTCCTTACACAGGTTTATGCTGCGCTGGGATTTATATCCCTCACTGGGGTTTCCCTGCACAGGTGTATGCTGCGCTGGGATTTATAACCCTCACTGGGTTTCCTTACACAGGTGTATGCTGCGCTGGGATTTTTAACCCTCACTGGGTTTCCCTACACAGGTGTATGCTGCGCTGGGACTTATAACCCTCACTGGGTTTCCCTGCACAGGTGTATGCTGCGCTGGGATTTATAACCCTCACTGGGTTTCCCTACACAGGTGTATGCTGCGCTGGGATTTATAACCTCACTGGGTTTCCCTACACAGGTGTATGCTGCGCTGGGATTTATATCTCTCACTGTGTTTCCCTGCAAAGGTGTATGCTGCGCTGGGATTTATAACCTCACTGGGTTTCCCTACACAGGTGTATGCTGCGCTGGGATTTATAACCCTCACTGGGTTTCCTTACACAGGTGTATGCTGCGCTGGGATTTATAACCCTCACTGGGTTTCCCTACACAGGTGTATGCTGCACTGGGATTTATAACCTCACTGGGTTTCCCTACACAGGTGTATGCTGCACTGGGATTTATATCCCTCACTGGGTTTCCCTACACAGGTGTATGCTGCGCTGGGATTTATATCCCTCACTGGGTTTCCTTACACAGGTGTATGCTGCGCTGGGATTTATAACCCTCACTGGGTTTCCCTACACAGGTGTATGCGGCGCTGGGATTTATAACCTCACTGGGTTTCCTTACACAGGTGTATGCTGCGCTGGGATTTATAACCTCACTGGGTTTCCCTACACAGGTGTATGCTGCGCTGGGAATTATATCCCTCACTGGGTTTCCCTACACAGGTGTATGCTGCTCTGGGATTAATAACCTCACTGGGTTTCCCTACACAGGTGTATGCTGCGCTGGGACTTATAACCCTCACTGGGTTTCCTTACACAGGTGTATGCTGCGCTGGGATTTATATCCCTCACTGGGTTTCCCTGCACAGGTGTATGCTGCGCTGGGATTTATAACCCTCACTGAGTTTCCTTACACAGGTGTATGCAGCGCTGGGATTTATAACCCTCACTGGGTTTCCCTACACAGGTGTATGCAGCGCTGGAATTTATAACTCTCACTGGGTTTCCCTACACAGGTGTATGCTGCGCTGGGATTTATAACCCTCACTGGGTTACCCTAAACAGGTGTAAGCTGTGCTGTGATTTATAACCTCACTGGGTTTCCCTACACAGGTGTATGCTGCGCTGGAATTTATAACTCTCACTGGGTTTCCCTACACAGGTGTATGCTGCTTTGGGATTAATAACCTCACTGGGTTTCCCTACACAGGTGTATGCTGCGCTGGGATTTATATCCCTCACTGGGTTTCCCTGCACAGGTGTATGCTGCGCTGGGATTTATAACCCTCACTGAGTTTCCTTACACAGGTGTATGCTGCGCTGGGATTTATATCCCTCACTGGGTTTCCCTACACAGGTGTATGCTGCACTGGGATTTATAACCCTCACTGGGTTTCCCTACACAGGTGTATGCAGCGCTGGAATTTATAACTCTCACTGGGTTTCCCTACACAGGTGTATGCTGCGCTGGGATTTATAACCCTCACTGGGGTTTCCTTACACAGGTGTATGCTGCACTGGAATTTATATCCCTCACTGGGTTTCCCTGCACAGGTGTATGCTGCGCTGGGATTTATATCCCTCACTGGGGTTCCTTACACAGGTGTATGCTGTGCTGGGATTTATATCCCTCACTGGGTTTCCCTACACAGGTGTATGCTGCGCTGGGATTTATAACCCTCACTGGGGTTTCCTTACACAGGTGTATGCTGCGCTGGGATTTATATCCCTCACTGTGTTTCCCTGCACAGGTGTATGCTGCGCTGGGATTTATATCCCTCACTGTGTTTCCCTGCACAGGTGTATGCTGCGCTGGGTTTTATATCCCTCACTGTGTTTCCCTGCACAGGTGTATGCTGCGCTGGGATTTATATCCCTCACTGGGGTTCCTTACACAGGTGTATGCTGCGCTGGGATTTATATCCCTCACTGGGTTTCCCTACACAGGTGTATGCTGCGCTGGGATTTATAACCTCACTGGGTTTCCCTGCACAGGTGTATGCAGCGCTGGGATTTATAACTCTCACTGGGTTTCCCTGCACAGGTGTATGCTGCGCTGGGATTTATAACCCTCACTGGGTTTCCCTACACAGGTGTATGCTGCGCTGGGATTTATAACCCTCACTGGGTTTCCCTACACAGGTGTATGCTGCGCTTGGATTTATAACCCTCACTGGGGTTTCCTTACACAGGTGTATGCTGCGCTGGGATTTATATCCCTCACTGGGTTTCCCTACACAGGTGTATGCTGCACTGGGATTTATAACCCTCACTGGGTTTCCCTGCACAGGTGTATGCTGTGCTGGGATTTATATCCCTCACTGGGATTCCCTACACAGGTGTATGCTGCGCTGGGATTTATAACCCTCACTGGGTTTCCCTGCACAGGTGTATGCTGCGCTGGGATTTATAACCTCATTAGGTTTTCCTACACAGGTGTATGCTGTGCTGGGATTTATAACCTCATTAGGTTTTCCTACACAGGTGTATGCTGCGCTGGGATTTATAACCCTCACTGGGTTTCCTTACACAGGTGTATGCTGCACTGGGATTTATAACCCTCACTGGGTTTCCCTACACAGGTGTATGCTCCGCTGGGATTTATAACCCTCACTGGGTTTCCCTACACAGGTATATGCTGCGCTGGAATTTATATCCCTCACTGGGTTTCCCTACACAGGTGTATGCTGTGCTGGGCTTTATAACCCTCACTGGGTTTCCCTGCACAGGTGTATGCTGCGCTGGGATTTATAACCTCACTCGGTTTCCCTACACAGGTGTATGCTGCGCTGGGACTTATAACCCTCACTGGGTTTCCCTGCACAGGTGTATGCTGCGCTGGGATTTATATCCCTGACTGGGTTTCCCTGCACAGGTGTATGCTGCGCTGGGATTTATATCCTTGACTGGGTTTCCCTGCACAGGTGTATGCTGCGCTGGGATTTATAACCCTCACTGGGTTTCCTTACACAGGTTTATGCTGCGCTGGGATTTATATCCCTCACTGGGGTTTCCCTGCACAGGTGTATGCTGCGCTGGGATTTATAACCCTCACTGGGTTTCCTTACACAGGTGTATGCTGCGCTGGGATTTTTAACCCTCACTGGGTTTCCCTACACAGGTGTATGCTGCGCTGGGACTTATAACCCTCACTGGGTTTCCCTGCACAGGTGTATGCTGCGCTGGGATTTATAACCCTCACTGGGTCTCCCTACACAGGTGTATGCTGCGCTGGGATTTATATCCCTCACTGGGTTTCTCTACACAGGTGTATGCTGCGCTGGGATTTATAACCCTCACTGGGTTTCCTTACACAGGTTTATGCTGCGCTGGGATTTATAACCCTCACTGGGTTTCTCTACACAGGTTTATGCTGCGCTGGGATTTATAACCCTCACTGGGTTTCTCTACACAGGTGTATGCTGCGCTGGGACTTATAACCCTCACTGGGTTTCCCTGCACAGGTGTATGCTGCGCTGGGATTTATATCCCTGACTGGGTTTCCCTGCACAGGTGTATGCTGCGCTGGGATTTATATCCTTGACTGGGTTTCCCTGCACAGGTGTATGCTGCGCTGGGATTTATAACCCTCACTGGGTTTCCTTACACAGGTTTATGCTGCGCTGGGATTTATATCCCTCACTGGGGTTTCCCTGCACAGGTGTATGCTGCGCTGGGATTTATAACCCTCACTGGGTTTCCTTACACAGGTGTATGCTGCGCTGGGATTTTTAACCCTCACTGGGTTTCCCTACACAGGTGTATGCTGCGCTGGGACTTATAACCCTCACTGGGTTTCCCTGCACAGGTGTATGCTGCGCTGGGATTTATAACCCTCACTGGGTCTCCCTACACAGGTGTATGCTGCGCTGGGATTTATATCCCTCACTGGGTTTCTCTACACAGGTGTATGCTGCGCTGGGATTTATAACCCTCACTGGGTTTCCTTACACAGGTTTATGCTGCGCTGGGATTTATAACCCTCACTGGATTTCCCTACACAGGTGTATGCTGCGCTGGGATTTATAACCCTCACTGGGTTTCTCTACACAGGTGTATGCTGCGCTGGGATTTATAAACCGCACTGGGTTTCCTTACAAAGGTGTATGCTGCGCTGGGATTTATATCCCTCACTGGGTTTCCCTACACAGGTCTATGCTGCGCTGGGATTTATATCCCTCACTGGTTTTCCCTGCACAGGTGTATGCTGCGCTGGGATTTATAACCCTCACTGGGTTTCCCTACACAGGTGTATGCTGCGCTGGGATTTATATCCCTCACTGGTTTTCCCTGCATAGGTGTATGCTGCGCTGGGATTTATAACCCTCACTGGGTTTCCCTACACAGGTGTATGCTGCGCTGGGATTTATAACCTCACTGGGTTTCCCTACACAGGTGTATGCTGCGCTGGGATTTATATCCCTCACTGGGTTTCCTTACACAGGTGTATGCTGCGCTGGGATTTATAACCCTCACTGGGTTTCCTTACACAGGTGTATGCTGCGCTGGGATTTATAACCCTCACTGGGTTTCCCTGCACAGGTGTATGCTGCGCTGGGATTTATAAACCTCACTGGGTTTCCCTACACAGGTGTATGCTGCGCTGGGATTTATATCCCTGACTGGGTTTCCCTGCACAGGTGTATGCTGCGCTGGGATTTATATCCCTCACTGGTTTTCCCTGCACAGGTGTATGCTGCGCTGGGATTTATAACCCTCACTGGGTTTCCCTACACAGGTGTATGCTGCGCTGGGATTTATAACCTCACTGGGTTTCCCTACACAGGTGTATGCTGCGCTGGGATTTATATCCCTCACTGGGTTTCCTTACACAGGTGTATGCTGCGCTGGGATTTATAACCCTCATTGGGTTTCCTTACACAGGTGTATGCTGCGCTGGGATTTATAACCCTCACTGGGTTTCCCTGCACAGGTGTATGCTGCGCTGGGATTTATAAACCTCACTGGGTTTCCCTACACAGGTGTATGCTGCGCTGGGATTTATAACCTCACTCGGTTTCCCTACACAGGTGTATGCTGCGCTGGGACTTATAACCCTCACTGGGTTTCCCTGCACAGGTGTATGCTGCGCTGGGATTTATATCCCTGACTGGGTTTCCCTGCACAGGTGTATGCTGCGCTGGGATTTATATCCCTGACTGGGTTTCCCTGCACAGGTGTATGCTGCGCTGGGATTTATAACCCTCACTGGGTTTCCTTACACAGGTTTATGCTGCGCTGGGATTTATATCCCTCACTGGGGTTTCCCTGCACAGGTGTATGCTGCGCTGGGATTTATAACCCTCACTGGGTTTCCTTACACAGGTGTATGCTGCGCTGGGATTTTTAACCCTCACTGGGTTTCCCTACACAGGTGTATGCTGCGCTGGGACTTATAACCCTCACTGGGTTTCCCTGCACAGGTGTATGCTGCGCTGGGATTTATAACCCTCACTGGGTTTCCCTACACAGGTGTATGCTGCGCTGGGATTTATAACCCTCACTGGGTTTCCCTACACAGGTGTATGCTGCGCTGGGATTTATAACCTCACTGGATTTCCCTACACAGGTGTATGCTGCGCTGGGATTTATATCCCTCACTGGGTTTCTCTACACAGGTGTATGCTGCGCTGGGATTTATAACCCGCACTGGGTTTCCTTACACAGGTGTATGCTGCGCTGGGATTTATATCCCTCACTGGGTTTCCCTACACAGGTGTATGCTGCGCTGGGATTTATATCCCTCACTGGTTTTCCCTGCACAGGTGTATGCTGCGCTGGGATTTATAACCCTCACTGGGTTTCCCTACACAGGTGTATGCTGCGCTGGGATTTATAACCTCACTGGGTTTCCCTACACAGGTGTATGCTGCGCTGGGATTTATATCCCTCACTGGGTTTCCTTACACAGGTGTATGCTGCGCTGGGATTTATAACCCTCACTGGGTTTCCCTACACAGGTGTATGCTGCGCTGGGATTTATAACCCTCACTGGGTTTCCCTGCACAGGTGTATGCTGCGCTGGGATTTATAAACCTCACTGGGTTTCCCTACACAGGTGTATGCTGCGCTGGGATTTATAACCCTCACTGGGTTTCCCTGCACAGGTGTATGCTGCGCTGGGATTTATATCCCTCACTGGGTTTCCCTACACAGGTGTATGCTGCGCTGGGATTTATAACCCTCACTGGGTTTCCCTGCACAGGTGTATGCTACGCTGGGATTTATAAACCTCACTGGGTTTCCCTACACAGGTGTATGCTGCGCTGGGATTTATATCCCTCACTGGGTTTCCCTACACAGGTGTATGCTGCGCTGGGATTTATATCCCTCACTGGGTTTCTCTACACAGGTGTATGCTGCGCTTGGATTTATAACCCTCACTGGGTTTCCCTGCACAGGTGTATGCTGCCCTGGGATTTATATCCCTCACTGGGTTTCACTACACAGGTGTATGCTGCGCTGGGATTTATATCTTTCACTGGGTTTCCCTACACAGGTGTATGCTGCGCTGGGATTTAAAACCCTCACTGGTTTTCCCTACACAAGTGTATGCTGCGCTGGGATTTATAACCTCACTGGGTTTCCCTGCACAGGTGTATGCTGCCCTGGGATTTATAACCTCACTGGGTTTCCTTACACAGGTGTATGCTGCGCTGGGATTTATAACCTCACTGGGTTTCCCTACACAGGTGTATGCTGCGCTGGGATTTATAACCTCACTGGGTTTCCCTACACAGGTGTATGCTGCGCTGGGATTTATAACCTCACTGGGTTTCCCTACACAGGTGTATGCTGCGCTGGGATTTATATCCCTCACTGGGTTTCCCTACACAGGTGTATGCTGCGCTGGGATTTATATCCCTCACTGGGGTTTCCCTGCACAGGTGTATGCTGCGCTGGGATTTATAACCTCACTGGGTTTCCTTACACAGGTGTATGCTGCGCTGGGATTTATAACCTCACTGGGTTTCCCTACACAGGTGTATGCTGCGCTGGGATTTATAACCTCACTGGGTTTCCCTACACAGGTGTATGCTGCGCTGGGATTTATAACCTCACTGGGTTTCCCTACACAGGTGTATGCTGCGCTGGGATTTATATCCCTCACTGGGTTTCCCTACACAGGTGTATGCTGCGCTGGGATTTATATCCCTCACTGGGGTTTCCCTGCACAGGTGTATGCTGCGCTGGGATTTATAAACCTCACTGAGTTTCCCTACACAGGTGTATGCTGCGCTGGGATTTATAACCCTCACTGGGTTTCCCTACACAGGTGTATGCTGCGCTGGGATTTATAACCTCAGTGGGTTTCCCTACACAGGTGTATGCTGCGCTGGGATTTATAACCCTCACTGGGTTTCCCTACACAGGTGTATGCTGCGCTGGGATTTATATCCCTCACTGGGTTTCCCTACACAGGTGTATGCTGCGCTGGGATTTATATCCCTCACTGGGTTTCCCTACACAGGTGTATGCTGCGCTGGGATTTATATCTTTCACTGGGTTTCCCTACACAGGTGTATGCTGCGCTGGGATTTATATCCCTCACCGGGTTTCCCTGCACAGGTGTATGCTGCGCTGGGATTTATATCCCTCACTGGGTTTCCCTACACAGGTTTATGCTGCGCTGGGATTTATATCCCTCTCTGGGTTTCCCTGCACAGGTGTATGCTGCGCTGGGATTTATATCCCTCACTGGGTTTCCCTACACAGGTGTATGCTGCGCTGGGATTTATAACCTCACTGGGTTTCCCTGCACAGGTGTATGCTGCGCTGGGATTTATATCCCTCACTGGGTTTCCCTGCACAGGTGTATGCTGCGCTGGGATTTATATCCCTCACTGGGTTTCCCTGCACAGGTGTATGCTGCGCTGGGATTTATAACCCTCACTGGGGTTTCCCTACACAGGTGTATGCTGCGCTGGGATTTATAAACCTCACTGGGGTTTCCCTACACAGGTGTATGCTGCACTGGGATTTATAACCCTCACTGGGTTTCCCTACACAGGTGTATGCTGCGCTGGGATTTATAACCCTCACTGGGTTACCCTACACAGGTGTAAGCTGTGCTGGGATTTATAACCCTCACTGGGTTTCCTTACACAGGTGTATGCTGCGCTGGGATTTATATCCCTCACTGGGTTTCCATACACAGGTGTATGCTGCGCTGGGATTTATAACCTCACTGGGTTTCCCTACACAGGTGTATGCTGCGCTGGGATTTATATATCTCACTGTGTTTCCCTGCACAGGTGTATGCTGCTCTGGGATTTATAACCTCACTGGGTTTCCCTACACAGGTGTATGCTGCGCTGGGATTTATAACCTCACTGGGTTTCCTTAAACAGGTGTTTGCTGCGCTGGGATTTATAACCCTCACTGGGTTTCCTTACACAGGTGTATGCTGCGCTGGGATTTATATCCCTCACTGGGTTTCCCTACACAGGTGTATGCTGCGCTGGGATTTATAACCTCACTGGGTTTCCCTACACAGGTGTATGCTGCGCTGGGATTTATATCTCTCACTGTGTTTCCCTGCACAGGTGTATGCTGTGCTGGGATTTATAACCTCACTGGGTTTCCCTACACAGGTGTATGCTGCGCTGGGATTTATAACCCTCACTGGGTTTCCTTACACAGGTGTATGCTGCGCTGGGATTTATAACCCTCACTGGGTTTCCCTACACAGGTGTATGCTGCACTGGGTTTTATAACCTCACTGGGTTTCCCTACACAGGTGTATGCTGCACTGGGATTTATATCCCTCACTGGGTTTCCCTACACAGGTGTATGCTGCGCTGGGATTTATATCCCTCACTGGGTTTCCTTACACAGGTGTATGCTGCGCTGGGATTTATAACCCTCACTGGGTTTCCCTACACAGGTGTATGCGGCGCTGGGATTTATAACCTCACTGGGTTTCCCTACACAGGTGTATGCTGCGCTGGGATTTATAACCTCACTGGGTTTCCCTACACAGGTGTATGCTGCGCTGGGATTTATAACCTCACTGGGTTTCCCTACACAGGTGTATGCTGCGCTGGGATTTATATCCCTCACTGGGTTTCCCTACACAGGTGTATGCTGCGCTGGGATTTATATCCCTCACTGGGGTTTCCCTGCACAGGTGTATGCTGCGCTGGGATTTATAACCTCACTGGGTTTCCTTACACAGGTGTATGCTGCGCTGGGATTTATAACCTCACTGGGTTTCCCTACACAGGTGTATGCTGCGCTGGGATTTATAACCTCACTGGGTTTCCCTACACAGGTGTATGCTGCGCTGGGATTTATAACCTCACTGGGTTTCCCTACACAGGTGTATGCTGCGCTGGGATTTATATCCCTCACTGGGTTTCCCTACACAGGTGTATGCTGCGCTGGGATTTATATCCCTCACTGGGGTTTCCCTGCACAGGTGTATGCTGCGCTGGGATTTATAAACCTCACTGAGTTTCCCTACACAGGTGTATGCTGCGCTGGGATTTATAACCCTCACTGGGTTTCCCTACACAGGTGTATGCTGCGCTGGGATTTATAACCTCAGTGGGTTTCCCTACACAGGTGTATGCTGCGCTGGGATTTATAACCCTCACTGGGTTTCCCTACACAGGTGTATGCTGCGCTGGGATTTATATCCCTCACTGGGTTTCCCTACACAGGTGTATGCTGCGCTGGGATTTATATCCCTCACTGGGTTTCCCTACACAGGTGTATGCTGCGCTGGGATTTATATCTTTCACTGGGTTTCCCTACACAGGTGTATGCTGCGCTGGGATTTATATCCCTCACCGGGTTTCCCTGCACAGGTGTATGCTGCGCTGGGATTTATATCCCTCACTGGGTTTCCCTACACAGGTTTATGCTGCGCTGGGATTTATATCCCTCTCTGGGTTTCCCTGCACAGGTGTATGCTGCGCTGGGATTTATATCCCTCACTGGGTTTCCCTACACAGGTGTATGCTGCGCTGGGATTTATAACCTCACTGGGTTTCCCTGCACAGGTGTATGCTGCGCTGGGATTTATATCCCTCACTGGGTTTCCCTGCACAGGTGTATGCTGCGCTGGGATTTATATCCCTCACTGGGTTTCCCTGCACAGGTGTATGCTGCGCTGGGATTTATAACCCTCACTGGGGTTTCCCTACACAGGTGTATGCTGCGCTGGGATTTATAAACCTCACTGGGGTTTCCCTACACAGGTGTATGCTGCACTGGGATTTATAACCCTCACTGGGTTTCCCTACACAGGTGTATGCTGCGCTGGGATTTATAACCCTCACTGGGTTACCCTACACAGGTGTAAGCTGTGCTGGGATTTATAACCTCACTGGGTTTCCCTACACAGGTGTATGCTGCGCTGGGATTTATAACCCTCACTGGAGTTTCCCTACACAGGTGTATGCTGCGCTGGGATTTATAACCCTCACTGGGGTTTCCCTACACAGGTGTATGCTGCGCTGGGATTTATAACCCTCACTGGGGTTTCCCTACACAGGTGTATGCTGCGCTGGGATTTATAACCCTCACTGGGGTTTCCCTACACAGGTGTATGCTGCACTGGGATTTATAACCCTCACTGGGTTTCCCTACACAGGTGTATGCTGCGCTGGGATTTATAACCCTCACTGGGTTTCCCTACACAGGTGTATGCTGCGCTGGGATTTATAACCTCACTGTGTTTCCCTACACAGGTGTATGCTGCGCTGGGATTTATAACCTCACTGGGTTTCCTTAAACAGGTGTTTGCTGCGCTGGGATTTATAACCCTCACTGGGTTTCCTTACACAGGTGTATGCTGCGCTGGGATTTATATCCCTCACTGGGTTTCCATACACAGGTGTATGCTGCGCTGGGATTTATAACCTCACTGGGTTTCCCTACACAGGTGTATGCTGCGCTGGGATTTATATATCTCACTGTGTTTCCCTGCACAGGTGTATGCTGCGCTGGGATTTATAACCTCACTGGGTTTCCCTACACAGGTGTATGCTGCGCTGGGATTTATAACCTCACTGGGTTTCCTTAAACAGGTGTTTGCTGCGCTGGGATTTATAACCCTCACTGGGTTTCCTTACACAGGTGTATGCTGCGCTGGGATTTATATCCCTCACTGGGTTTCCCTACACAGGTGTATGCTGCGCTGGGATTTATAACCTCACTGGGTTTCCCTACACAGGTGTATGCTGCGCTGGGATTTATATCTCTCACTGTGTTTCCCTGCACAGGTGTATGCTGTGCTGGGATTTATAACCTCACTGGGTTTCCCTACACAGGTGTATGCTGCGCTGGGATTTATAACCCTCACTGGGTTTCCTTACACAGGTGTATGCTGCGCTGGGATTTATAACCCTCACTGGGTTTCCCTACACAGGTGTATGCTGCACTGGGTTTTATAACCTCACTGGGTTTCCCTACACAGGTGTATGCTGCACTGGGATTTATATCCCTCACTGGGTTTCCCTACACAGGTGTATGCTGCGCTGGGATTTATATCCCTCACTGGGTTTCCTTACACAGGTGTATGCTGCGCTGGGATTTATAACCCTCACTGGGTTTCCCTACACAGGTGTATGCGGCGCTGGGATTTATAACCTCACTGGGTTTCCTTACACAGGTGTATGCTGCGCTGGGATTTATAACCTCACTGGGTTTCCCTACACAGGTGTATGCTGCGCTGGGAATTATATCCCTCACTGGGTTTCCCTACACAGGTGTATGCTGCGCTGGGATTTATAACCCTCACTGGGTTACCCTAAACAGGTGTAAGCTGTGCTGTGATTTATAACCTCACTGGGTTTCCCTACACAGGTGTATGCTGCGCTGGAATTTATAACTCTCACTGGGTTTCCCTACACAGGTGTATGCTGCTTTGGGATTAATAACCTCACTGGGTTTCCCTACACAGTTGTATGCTGCGCTGGGATTTATATCCCTCACTGGGTTTCCCTGCACAGGTGTATGCTGCGCTGGGATTTATAACCCTCACTGAGTTTCCTTACACAGGTGTATGCTGCGCTGGGATTTATATCCCTCACTGGGTTTCCCTACACAGGTGTATGCTGCACTGGGATTTATAACCCTCACTGGGTTTCCCTGCACAGGTGTATGCTGCGCTGGGATTTATATCCCTCACTGGGGTTCCTTACACAGGTGTATGCTGTGCTGGGATTTATATCCCTCACTGGGTTTCCCTACACAGGTGTATGCTGCGCTGGGATTTATAACCCTCACTGGGGTTTCCTTACACAGGTGTATGCTGCGCTGGGATTTATATCCCTCACTGTGTTTCCCTGCACAGGTGTATGCTGCGCTGGGATTTATATCCCTCACTGTGTTTCCCTGCACAGGTGTATGCTGCGCTGGGTTTTATATCCCTCACTGTGTTTCCCTGCACAGGTGTATGCTGCGCTGGGATTTATATCCCTCACTGGGGTTCCTTACACAGGTGTATGCTGCGCTGGGATTTATATCCCTCACTGGGTTTCCCTACACAGGTGTATGCTGCGCTGGGATTTATAACCTCACTGGGTTTCCCTGCACAGGTGTATGCAGCGCTGGGATTTATAACTCTCACAGGGTTTCCCTGCACAGGTGTATGCTGCACTGGGATTTATAACCCTCACTGGGTTTCCCTACACAGGTGTATGCTGCGCTGGGATTTATAACCCTCACTGGGTTTCCCTACACAGGTGTATGCTGCGCTGGGATTTATAACCCTCACTGGGGTTTCCTTACACAGGTGTATGCTGCGCTGGGATTTATATCCCTCACTGGGTTTCCCTACACAGGTGTATGCTGCGCTGGGATTTATAACCCTCACTGGGTTTCCCTGCACAGGTGTATGCTGTGCTGGGATTTATATCCCTCACTGGGATTCCCTACACAGGTGTATGCTGCGCTGGGATTTATAACCCTCACTGGGTTTCCCTGCACAGGTGTATGCTGTGCTGGGATTTATAACCTCATTAGGTTTTCCTACACAGGTGTATGCTGCGCTGGGATTTATAACCCTCACTGGGTTTCCTTACACAGGTGTATGCTGCACTGGGATTTATAACCCTCACTGGGTTTCCCTACACAGGTGTATGCTGTGCTGGGCTTTATAACCCTCACTGGGTTTCCCTGCACAGGTGTATGCTGCGCTGGGATTTATAACCTCACTCGGTTTCCCTACACAGGTGTATGCTGCGCTGGGACTTATAACCCTCACTGGGTTTCCCTGCACAGGTGTATGCTGCGCTGGGATTTATATCCCTGACTGGGTTTCCCTGCACAGGTGTATGCTGCGCTGGGATTTATATCCCTGACTGGGTTTCCCTGCACAGGTGTATGCTGCGCTGGGATTTATAACCCTCACTGGGTTTCCTTACACAGGTTTATGCTGCGCTGGGATTTATATCCCTCACTGGGGTTTCCCTGCACAGGTGTATGCTGCGCTGGGATTTATAACCCTCACTGGGTTTCCTTACACAGGTGTATGCTGCGCTGGGATTTTTAACCCTCACTGGGTTTCCCTACACAGGTGTATGCTGCGCTGGGACTTATAACCCTCACTGGGTTTCCCTGCACAGGTGTATGCTGCGCTGGGATTTATAACCCTCACTGGGTTTCCCTACACAGGTGTATGCTGCGCTGGGATTTATAACCCTCACTGGGTTTCCCTACACAGGTGTATACTGCGCTGGGATTTATAACCTCACTGGATTTCCCTACACAGGTGTATGCTGCGCTGGGATTTATATCCCTCACTGGGTTTCTCTACACAGGTGTATGCTGCGCTGGGATTTATATCCCTCACTGGGTTTCCCTACACAGGTGTATGCTGCGCTGGGATTTATATCCCTCACTGGGTTTCCTTGCACAGGTGTATGCTGCGCTGGGATTTATAACATCACTGGGTTTCCTTACACAGGTGTATGCTGCGCTGGGATTTATATCCCTCACTGGGTTTCCCTACACAGGTCTATGCTGCGCTGGGATTTATATCCCTCACTGGTTTTCCCTGCACAGGTGTATGCTGCGCTGGGATTTATAACCCTCACTGGGTTTCCCTACACAGGTGTATGCTGCGCTGGGATTTATATCCCTCACTGGTTTTCCCTGCACAGGTGTATGCTGCACTGGGATTTATAACCCTCACTGGGTTTCCCTGCACAGGTGTATGCTGCGCTGGGATTTATTTCCCTCACTGGTTTTCCCTGCACAGGTGTATGCTGCGCTGGGATTTATAACCCTCACTGGGTTTCCCTACACAGGTGTATGCTGCGCTGGGATTTATAACCCTCACTGGGTTTCCTTACACAGGTGTATGCTGCACTGGGATTTATAACCCTCACTGGGTTTCCCTGCACAGGTGTATGCTGCGCTGGGATTTATAAACCTCACTGGGTTTCCCTACACAGGTGTATGCTGCGCTGGGATTTATAACCTCACTCGGTTTCCCTACACAGGTGTATGCTGCGCTGGGACTTATAACCCTCACTGGGTTTCCCTGCACAGGTGTATGCTGCGCTGGGATTTATATCCCTGACTGGGTTTCCCTGCACAGGTGTATGCTGCGCTGGGATTTATATCCATGACTGGGTTTCCCAGCACAGGTGTATGCTGCGCTGGGATTTATATCCCTCACTGGGTTTCCTTACACAGGTTTATGCTGCGCTGGGATTTATATCCCTCACTGGGGTTTCCCTGCACAGGTGTATGCTGCGCTGGGATTTATAACCCTCACTGGGTTTCCTTACACAGGTGTATGCTGCGCTGGGATTTTTAACCCTCACTGGGTTTCCCTACACAGGTGTATGCTGCGCTGGGACTTATAACCCTCACTGGGTTTCCCTGCACAGGTGTATGCTGCGCTGGGATTTATAACCCTCACTGGGTTTCCCTACACAGGTGTATGCTGCGCTGGGATTTATAACCCTCACTGGGTTTCCCTACACAGGTGTATGCTGCGCTGGGATTTATAACCTCACTGGATTTCCCTACACAGGTGTATGCTGCGCTGGGATTTATATCCCTCACTGGGTTTCTCTACACAGGTGTATGCTGCGCTGGGATTTATATCCCTCACTGGTTTTCCCTGCACAGGTGTATGCTGCGCTGGGATTTATAACCCTCACTGGGTTTCCCTACACAGGTGTATGCTGCGCTGGGATTTATAACCTCACTGGGTTTCCCTACACAGGTGTATGCTGCGCTGGGATTTATATCCCTCACTGGGTTTCCTTACACAGGTGTATGCTGCGCTGGGATTTATAACCCTCACTGGGTTTCCCTACACAGGTGTATGCTGCGCTGGGATTTATAACCCTCACTGGGTTTCCCTACACAGGTGTATGCTGCGCTGGGATTTATAACCTCACTGGGTTTCCCTACACAGGTGTATGCTGCGCTGGGATTTATATCCCTCACTGGGTTTCCTTACACAGGTGTATGCTGCGCTGGGATTTATAACCTCACTGGATTTCCCTACACAGGTGTATGCTGCGCTGGGATTTATAACCTCACTGGATTTCCCTACACAGGTGTATGCTGCGCTGGGATTTATATCCCTCACTGGGTTTCTCTACACAGGTGTATGCTGCGCTGGGATTTATATCCCTCACTGGGTTTCTCTACACAGGTGTATGCTGCGCTGGGATTTATAACCCGCACTGGGTTTCCTTACACAGGTGTATGCTGCGCTGGGATTTATATCCCTCACTGGTTTTCCCTGCACAGGTGTATGCTGCGCTGGGATTTATAACCCTCACTGGGTTTCCCTACACAGGTGTATGCTGCGCTGGGATTTATAACCTCACTGGGTTTCCCTACACAGGTGTATGCTGCGCTGGGATTTATATCCCTCACTGGGTTTCCTTACACAGGTGTATGCTGCGCTGGGATTTATAACCCTCACTGGGTTTCCCTACACAGGTGTATGCTGCGCTGGGATTTATAACCCTCACTGGGTTTCCCTGCACAGGTGTATGCTGCGCTGGGATTTATAAACCTCACTGGGTTTCCCTACACAGGTGTATGCTGCACTGGGATTTATAACCCTCACTGGGTTTCCCTGCACAGGTGTATGCTGCGCTGGGATTTATAACCCTCACTGGGTTTCCCTGCACAGGTGTATGCTGCGCTGGGATTTATAAACCTCACTGGGTTTCCCTACACAGGTGTATGCTGCGCTGGGATTTATATCCCTCACTGGGTTTCTGTACACAGGTGTATGCTGCGCTTGGATTTATAACCCTCACTGGGTTTCCCTGCACAGGTGTATGCTGCCCTGGGATTTATATCCCTCACTGGGTTTCCCTACATAGGTGTATGCTGCGCTGGGATTTATATCTTTCACTGGGTTTCCCTACACAGGTGTATGCTGCGCTGGGATTTAAAACCCTCACTGGTTTTCCCTACACAAGTGTATGCTGCGCTGGGATTTATAACCTCACTGGGTTTCCCTGCACAGGTGTATGCTGCCCTGGGATTTATAACCTCACTGGGTTTCCTTACACAGGTGTATGCTGCGCTGGGATTTATAACCTCACTGGGTTTCCCTACACAGGTGTATGCATGCTCTGGGATTTATAACCTCACTGGGTTTCCCTACACAGGTGTATGCATGCTCTGGGATTTATAACCTCACTGGGTTTCCCTACACAGGTGTATGCTGCGCTGGGATTTATAACCTCACTGGGTTTCCCTACACAGGTGTATGCTGCGCTGGGATTTATATCCCTCACTGGGTTTCCCTACACAGGTGTATGCTGCGCTGGGATTTATATCCCTCACTGGGGTTTCCCTGCACAGGTGTATGCTGCGCTGGGATTTATAAACCTCACTGAGTTTCCCTACACAGGTGTATGCTGCGCTGGGATTTATAACCCTCACTGGGTTTCCCTACACAGGTGTATGCTGCGCTGGGATTTATAACCTCAGTGGGTTTCCCTACACAGGTGTATGCTGCGCTGGGATTTATAACCCTCACTGGGTTTCCCTACACAGGTGTATGCTGCGCTGGGATTTATATCCCTCACTGGGTTTCCCTACACAGGTGTATGCTGCGCTGGGATTTATATCCCTCACTGGGTTTCCCTACACAGGTGTATGCTGCACTGGGATTTATATCCCTCACCGGGTTTCCCTGCACAGGTGTATGCTGCGCTGGGATTTATATCCCTCACTGGGTTTCCCTACACAGGTGTATGCTGCGCTGGGATTTATAACTCTCACTGGGTTTCCCTGCACAGGTTTATGCTGCGCTGGGATTTATATCCCTCACTGGGTTTCCCTGCACAGGTGTATGCTGCGCTGGGATTTATATCCCTCACTGGGTTTCCCTACACAGGTGTATGCTGCGCTGTGATTTATAACCTCACTGGGTTTCCCTGCACAGGTGTATGCTGCGCTGGGATTTATAACCCTCACTGGGTTTCCTTACACAGGTGTATGCTGCGCTGGGATTTTTAACCCTCACTGGGTTTCCCTACACAGGTGTATGCTGCGCTGGGACTTATAACCCTCACTGGGTTTCCCTGCACAGGTGTATGCTGCGCTGGGATTTATAACCCTCACTGTGTTTCCCTACACAGGTGTATGCTGCGCTGGGATTTATAACCCTCACTGGGTTTCCCTACACAGGTGTATGCTGCGCTGGGATTTATAACCTCACTGGATTTCCCTACACAGGTGTATGCTGCGCTGGGATTTATATCCCTCACTGGGTTTCTCTACACAGGTGTATGCTGCGCTGGGATTTATATCCCTCACTGGTTTTCCCTGCACAGGTGTATGCTGCGCTGGGATTTATAACCCTCACTGGGTTTCCCTACACAGGTGTATGCTGCGCTGGGATTTATAACCTCACTGGGTTTCCCTACACAGGTGTATGCTGCGCTGGGATTTATATCCCTCACTGGGTTTCCTTACACAGGTGTATGCTGCGCTGGGATTTATAACCCTCACTGGGTTTCCCTACACAGGTGTATGCTGCGTTGGGATTTATAACCCTCACTGGGTTTCCCTACACAGGTGTATGCTGCGCTGGGATTTATAACCTCACTGGGTTTCCCTACACAGGTGTATGCTGCGCTGGGATTTATATCCCTCACTGGGTTTCCTTACACAGGTGTATGCTGCGCTGGGATTTATAACCTCACTGGATTTCCCTACACAGGTGTATGCTGCGCTGGGATTTATATCCCTCACTGGGTTTCTCTACACAGGTGTATGCTGCGCTGGGATTTATATCCCTCACTGGGTTTCTCTACACAGGTGTATGCTGCGCTGGGATTTATAACCCGCACTGGGTTTCCTTACACAGGTGTATGCTGCGCTGGGATTTATATCCCTCACTGGTTTTCCCTGCACAGGTGTATGCTGCGCTGGGATTTATAACCCTCACTGGGTTTCCCTACACAGGTGTATGCTGCGCTGGGATTTATAACCTCACTGGGTTTCCCTACACAGGTGTATGCTGCGCTGGGATTTATATCCCTCACTGGGTTTCCTTACACAGGTGTATGCTGCGCTGGGATTTATAACCCTCACTGGGTTTCCCTACACAGGTGTATGCTGCGCTGGGATTTATAACCCTCACTGGGTTTCCCTGCACAGGTGTATGCTGCGCTGGGATTTATAAACCTCACTGGGTTTCCCTACACAGGTGTATGCTGCACTGGGATTTATAACCCTCACTGGGTTTCCCTGCACAGGTGTATGCTGCGCTGGGATTTATAACCCTCACTGGGTTTCCCTGCACAGGTGTATGCTGCGCTGGGATTTATAAACCTCACTGGGTTTCCCTACACAGGTGTATGCTGCGCTGGGATTTATATCCCTCACTGGGTTTCTGTACACAGGTGTATGCTGCGCTTGGATTTATAACCCTCACTGGGTTTCCCTGCACAGGTGTATGCTGCCCTGGGATTTATATCCCTCACTGGGTTTCCCTACATAGGTGTATGCTGCGCTGGGATTTATATCTTTCACTGGGTTTCCCTACACAGGTGTATGCTGCGCTGGGATTTAAAACCCTCACTGGTTTTCCCTACACAAGTGTATGCTGCGCTGGGATTTATAACCTCACTGGGTTTCCCTGCACAGGTGTATGCTGCCCTGGGATTTATAACCTCACTGGGTTTCCTTACACAGGTGTATGCTGCGCTGGGATTTATAACCTCACTGGGTTTCCCTACACAGGTGTATGCATGCTCTGGGATTTATAACCTCACTGGGTTTCCCTACACAGGTGTATGCTGCGCTGGGATTTATAACCTCACTGGGTTTCCCTACACAGGTGTATGCTGCGCTGGGATTTATATCCCTCACTGGGTTTCCCTACACAGGTGTATGCTGCGCTGGGATTTATATCCCTCACTGGGGTTTCCCTGCACAGGTGTATGCTGCGCTGGGATTTATAAACCTCACTGAGTTTCCCTACACAGGTGTATGCTGCGCTGGGATTTATAACCCTCACTGGGTTTCCCTACACAGGTGTATGCTGCGCTGGGATTTATAACCTCAGTGGGTTTCCCTACACAGGTGTATGCTGCGCTGGGATTTATAACCCTCACTGGGTTTCCCTACACAGGTGTATGCTGCGCTGGGATTTATATCCCTCACTGGGTTTCCCTACACAGGTGTATGCTGCGCTGGGATTTATATCCCTCACTGGGTTTCCCTACACAGGTGTATGCTGCACTGGGATTTATATCCCTCACCGGGTTTCCCTGCACAGGTGTATGCTGCGCTGGGATTTATATCCCTCACTGGGTTTCCCTACACAGGTGTATGCTGCGCTGGGATTTATAACTCTCACTGGGTTTCCCTGCACAGGTTTATGCTGCGCTGGGATTTATATCCCTCACTGGGTTTCCCTGCACAGGTGTATGCTGCGCTGGGATTTATATCCCTCACTGGGTTTCCCTACACAGGTGTATGCTGCGCTGTGATTTATAACCTCACTGGGTTTCCCTGCACAGGTGTATGCTGCGCTGGGATTTATATCCCTCACTGGGTTTCCCTGCACAGGTGTATGCTGCGCTGGGATTTATATCCCTCACTGGGTTTCCCTGCACAGATGTATGCTGCGCTGGGATTTATATCCCTCACTGGGGTTTCCTTACACAGGTGTATGCTGCGCTGGGATTTATATCCCTCACTGGGTTTCCCTGCACAGGTGTATGCTGCGCTGGGATTTATATCCCTCACTGGGTTTCCCTGCACAGGTGTATGCTGCGCTGGGATTTATAAACCTCACTGTGTTTCCCTACACAGGTGTATGCTGCGCTGGGATTTATAAACCTCACTGGGTTTCCCTGCACAGGTGTATGCTGCGCTGGGATTTATAAACCTCACTGGGTTTCCCTGCACAGGTGTATGCTGCGCTGGGATTTATAAACCTCACTGAGTTTCCCTACACAGGTGTATGCTGCGCTGGGATTTATAAACCTCACTGTGTTTCCCTACACAGGTGTATGCTGCGCTGGGATTTATAACCCTCACTGGGTTTCCCTACACAGGTGTATGCTGCGCTGGGATTTATAACCCTCACTGTGTTTCCCTACACAGGTGTATGCTGCGCTGGGATTTATAAACCTCACTGGGTTTCCCTGCACAGGTGTATGCTGCGCTGGGATTTATAAACCTCACTGGGTTTCCCTGCACAGGTGTATGCTGCGCTGGGATTTATAAACCTCACTGAGTTTCCCTACACAGGTGTATGCAGCGCTGGGATTTATAAACCTCACTGTGTTTCCCTACACAGGTGTATGCTGCGCTGGGATTTATAACCCTCACTGGGTTTCCCTACACAGGTGACTCACCTAGTGTGGGGTGTCTGCCTACTACTATAACTGTGTCCCTATATGACAGCTACTATCACTGATATTCACAGTGGTACAATTGCTTGGATTGTCACACTATGGGATGCGTAGGGCCATCACTATAGTCTCCAGTACAGCTTACTAATACAGACAGTCGCAGTGCTCATTCAGCATCTATATCACCTGCTGCCAACTCAGGCAGGGTGACTCACCCATACCACTCTTGGTGTATGTATCTCCCCTCCTGCTGCTATCTACTACAACCTTACACAGAGAGGCTGTACCTGTGTTATACTCTCACAGGCAGAGGCCACCTCAGTTTGACCATCTCGCTACACCCTGTACATATCATCAAGGGTGTTAGCACTTATTATAAACATCTATTCGGCATATGTTATTTTCGCTGCGCTTTTTTGGCTCATTTTGAGTCTCATTACCCCTCACTCCACTTATGACCATTTCCATTGATAGTACACTGTGATTTCTGTACATGTTCGAGTGTTCTCCAGTTGTGACCTGTTTCTCCCCGTCTATGTATTATTATTATTATTATTATTATTATTATTATTATTATTATTATTATTATTATTATTATTATTATTATTATTATACAGTGACCTGTTTCTCCCCGTCTATGTTCTAATTACTCCCAGATAGTAGCACCACATTGTTATACACCTAAGCAGTAGCGAGGGTTCCCTTCCCCCTTTCCCCTTAGTTCGCTAATAACAGTAATAATAATAATAGTAATAATAATAGTAATAATAATAATAATAATAATAATAATAATAATAATAATTACACTTTAGAATTCTCTGTGTTTAGATATTATCACTGCAGATCTGTTTTACATGTATTAATGGGTATTACATTATTATTATTATTGATTTGTATTGTTCTGTCCTACGTGGCTGGGGTGCCACGACGACGGGGCGGCCATCTTTCATGTGGTCTGACCTATGACACTTTGTTCCTTGTGTCGGCGGGCGGTTTACCTGGGAGGATACGGCTTGCCGCGCTTCCGCCGGGGCTGCCTTCCCGTATGTCTGTGGTTTACCTGCGGTGAGCGCTCTTTGATAAAGCGCCAGTCGCGACGAGAAATGCGTCCGAGAGTTATTTCAGCTATTTCCCAGTGCGCATTGTGTGCTAATAAACCTTTGCTCTGGCCTCCGGTTCTCTCTGGTTTTCGCAGTGCTCCGTGTTTTTCTCGTACGACTTTGGCGTTTCTCTGCGGGACGCGCGCAGGGCTGAATTCTAACGCCCCCTCCATGCTCCGTGAGTCAGCGGTCATTTCCTTGCCTCGCCTCACTGCCTGTGGGAGTTGCATTAACTGTTAAAATACTCAGACCTAGAGTTGCTGCTTTTTATACGCTCCCATGTGCTGCGCTGATATACTGCCGGCTTCGGGTGCTTTCTATAACAGTTTGCTTAATATTTGGGCTTGAATTACAGTTCCACATACGGACTTCATCCCGATTTACTTAAGGAATTTATATATCATGTCCTTGAATACGACCCGACTAAAATATTTCCTACAGCAACACGTGGAGATTAATTTCTCTTAAATATTTCCTTTTGTTGTAACGCTAATCTCATTGCCCTAGTCTATGTCTGGATAATTAAAATCCCCCATTATGCAAACATGACCCAGTTTTGATGCCTTCTCCATTTGCAAAAGTATTTTAGCTTCCTCAATCTCACAGATATTTGGTGGTTTATAGCATATTCCCACAAACATTTTCTTTATACTTTTACCTCCACTGCTAATTTCTATCCACAAAGTCTCTACATTTTCATCATTCCCTTCATAGACATCATCCCTTATAATAGGTTTTAGATCTGGTTTAACATATAGACATACTCCACCTCCCCTTCTATTTGTTCGATCCTTCCGAAAAAGAGAATAACACTCTAAATTAACTGTCCAGTCATGAGTTTCATCCCACCATGTTTCAGTAATGCCTATGATATCATACTGCTCCCTTGCAGCTAGTAATTCAAGCTCCCCCATTTTATCTGTCAGGCTTCTTGCATTAGCAAGCATGCATTTCAGTTTTTTTCAGCCTGTACTATTATCTTATCTGCTCCTTCCTTTCTGCGCCCACTTGGTTTAGTTTTTAGAAGTTTTCTAGTATTATCTGTATTTACTACTAGCTGAGAGACCCGGCGTTGCCCGGTATGTAATTTTGGGGGGGCGGACGACAGGGTTGGGCTTCCCCCGGGTGACTGGGTGACTGACTGAATGGGTGGGTGGGTGACTGAGTGAGTGGGTGGGTGACTGGGTGAGTGACTGAGTTGACTGAGTGGGTGACTGGGTGAAAGTGGGTGACTAGGTGAACGTGACTGGGTGGGTGTGTGGGTGACTGGGTGGGTGTGTGGGTGACTGGGTGGGTGTGTGGGTGACTGGGTGACAGTGCGTGGGTGGGAGATGGTGGGTGACTTACCTTGACCCCGTGGCATCTGGCTGGGGCAGGAGGTGAGTTCGGGAAGCTGGCGGGGGGGGGGCAACAGTGGCAGGAGGCCCGCGCCGCGCTTACCCTCCGTCTGGGAGCCGGCGCACGTGAGGAGGAGGCCCGCGCCGCGCTTCCACTCTGTCCGGGAGCCGGCGCACGTGAGGGGGAGTGCAGGGGGCCCGGGCCGCGCCGCGCTTCCCCTCCGTTCCTCGTTGTGAGCGAGGGGGGAGGAGCCTGGAGTTTGCTGCTGAGCAGGAGGGCCGCGCTTCCCCTCTCCGGGAGCCGGCGCACGTGAGGGTGATGGTGCGGCTGGGGATGTTGCGGAGCATGGGGATTTGGGTGAGGTGGGGAGGGGGGAGAGAGTGAGGGGCACCGGGAGAGGAGGGGCACCGGGAGAGGAGAGGGGGGGGGGGGGTGTGGAAGGTAAGCTGCGGTCCAACTGACGGGGGAGAGTGAGGCCAAGCAACAGTGTGTGTCAGTGTGTGTCAGTGTGTGTCAGTGTGTGTGTCAGTGTGTGTGTCAGTGTGTGTGTCAGTGTGTGTGTCAGTGTGTGTGTGTGTGTGTGTGTGTGTGTGTGTGTGTCAGTGTGTGTCAGTGTGTGTCAGTGTGTGTGTGTCAGTGTGTGTGTGTCAGTGTGTGTGTCAGTGTGTGTGTCAGTGTGTGTGTCAGTGTGTGTGTGTGTGTGTGTGTGTGTGTGTGTGTGTGTGTGTGTGTGTGTGTGTGTGTGTGTGTGTGTGTGTGTGTGTGTGTGTGTGTGTGTGTGTGTCAGTGTGTGTCAGTGTGTGTCAGTGTGTGTCGTCACTCCGCCTCAGGCCAATGAGAGGTGCGGGGGCGGGCGGCCCAAGGGACCAATGAGATTTCCCCTAGGGACACAGGAAGATGCAGACAGGCATACAGTGCTTTCACTAATATATAATAAGATGAGTATCTCACTGCTTGTCAAACTTGCACTTGCCCCCATTCTACCTCCATACCACCTTGTATCCTCATCTATTCCATTTAGTTCATTATCTGTTTCATTCCCCTCCCCCCTCCATCCTAGTTTAAAATCTCCTCCAACCTTTTTAGCATTCTCCCCCCTAGCACAGAAGATCCCTCTTCATTGAGGTGCAATCCGTCCCTAGAATATAGATGGCACCTCTCAGAAAAGGAGTCCCAGTGCTCTAAAACCCCAAACCCCTCCTTCCTGCACCACTTTCTTAGCCATGCATTAACCTCCCCCTACTTTCTCTCCCCTTCTCTCTCTCTCTCTCTGTCCCCCTCCCGCTCTCCTGTTGTATACCCCTCTCGCTCTGCTCTCCTCCTCCCTCTCCCCATGTTGCAGTCTGTGCTCCGTCTGTCATTACACGGATGTCACCATATGCTGCGTGTGTCAGAGTCACAGTGACAGCTCAGCGGGGACAGCGTGGGGGGAGAGCGAGAGGATACAGAGGGGGGAGAGCGAGAGTACAATGAGGGGGGAGAACAAGAGGACACAGAGGGGGGAGAGCGAGAGGACACAGAGGGGGGAGAGCGAGAGGACACAGAGGGGGGAGAGCGAGAGGACACAGAGGGGTGAGAGCGAGAGGACACAGAGGGGGGAGAACGAGAGGACACAGAGGGGGAGAATGAGAGGACACAGAGGGGGGAGAGCAAGAGGACACAGAGGTGGGAGGGCGAGAGGATACAGAGGGGGGAGAATGAGAGGACACAGAGGGGGAGAGCAACATGACACAGAGGGGGGGGAGAGTGAGAGGACACAGAGGGGGAGAGTGAGAGGACTCAGCGGGGGAGAGCGAGAGGACACAGAGGGGGAGAGCGAGAGGGCACAGAGGGGGGAGGGCGAGAGGATACAGAGGGGGAGAGCGAGAGGATACAGAGGTGGGAGAGTGAGAAGACACAGAGGGGGGAGAGCGAGAGGATACAGAGGGGGGAGAGCGAGAGGACACAGAAGGGAGAGAGCGAGAGGATACAGGGGGAGAGCGAGAGGATACAGAGGGGGGGGCGAGAGGATACAGAGGGGGAGAGCGAAAGGACACAGAGGGGGGAGGGCGAGAGGACACAGAGGGGGGAGAGCGAGAGGACACAGAGGGGGGAGAGCGAGAGGACACAGAGGGGAGAGAGCGAGAGGACACAGAGGGGGGATCGGGAGGATACAGAGGGGAGAGCGAGAGGACACAGAGGGGGGATAGCAAGAGGACAGAGGGGAGAGAGTGAGAGGACACAGAGGGGGAGAGTGAGGGGACACAGAGGGGGAGAGCGAGAGGATACAGAGGGGGGAGAGCAAGAGGACACAGAGGGGGGAGAGCGAGAGGACACAGAGGGGGGAGAGTGAGAGGACACAGAGGGGGGAGAGGGAGAGGACACAGAGGGGAGAGCGAGAGGACACAGAGGGGGAGAGCGAGAGGATACAGAGGAGAGAGCGAGAGGATACAGAGGGGGAGAGCGAGAGGACACAGAGGGGGAGAGCGAGAGGATACAGAGGGGAGAGCGAGAGGACACAGAGGGGAGAGAGCAAGAGGACACAGAGGGGGAGAGCGAGAGGATACAGAGGGGGAGAGCGAGAGAACACAGAGGGGGGAGAGCGAGAGGACACAGAGGGGGGAGAGCAAGAGGACACAGAGGGGGGAGAGTGAGAGGACACAGAGGGGAGAGCGAGAGGACACAGAGGGGGGAGTGGGAGGATACAGAGGGGAGAGCGAGAGGACACATAGGGGAGAGAGCGAGAGGACACAGAGGGGGGAGAGGGAGAGGACACAAAGGGGGAGAGCAAGAGGATACAGAGGAGAGAGCGAGGGGATACAGAGGGGGAGAGCGAGAGGATACAGAGGGGAGAGTGAGAGGATACAGAGGGGGAGAGCGAGAGGACACAGAGGGGGAGAGCGAGAGGACAAAGAGGGGGGAGAGCGAGAGGACACAGAGGGGGAGAGCGAGAGGACACAGAGGGGGGAGTGGGAGGATACAGAGGGGAGAGCGAGAGGACACATAGGGGAGAGAGCGAGAGGACACAGAGGGGGGAGAGGGAGAGGATACAGAGGGGGAGAGCGAGAGGATACAGAGGGGGGAGAGCGAGAGGACACAGAGGGGGAGAGTGAGCTGACACAGAGGGGGAGAGCGAGAGGACAAAGAGGGGGGAGAGCGAGAGGACACAGAGGGGGAGAGCGAGAGGACACAGAGGGGGGACATCGAGAGGACACAGAGGGGGAGAGTGAGATGGTGTAGGGATTCACAGGCCAATAATAAAGGTATTATGCCCGGCTGGGTGCCCCTGAGCCATATTGGGGAAATGTGATTGTAAGTTCTTCAACCCAATCATGACATGTAACTGCATTTGTAATAAAGGTGTATGTGTATTTTTACTGTTCCAGGAGTGCCAACCAGCGGAGATGTGCAGGGCGTGAGTGTCAGGGGTGCCAACCAGTGGAGAGGTGCAGGGCGTGAGTGTCAGGGGTGCCAACCAGCGGAGATGTGCAGGGTGTGAGTGTCAGGGGTGCCAACCAGCGGGGATGTGCAGGGCGTGAGTGTCAGGGGTGCCAACCAGCGGAGATGTGCAGGGCGTGAGTGTCAGGAGTGCCAACCAGCGGAGATGCGCAGGGCGTGAGTGTCAGGGGTGCTAACCAGCGGAGATGCGCAGGGCGTGAGTGTCAGGGGTGCCAACCAGCGGAGAGGTGCAGGGCGTGAGTGTCAGGGGTGCCAACCAGCGGAGATGTGCAGGGTGTGAGTGTCAGGGGTGCCAACCAGCGGGGATGTGCAGGGCGTGAGTGTCAGGGGTGCCAACCAGCGGAGATGTGCAGGGCGTGAGTGTCAGGAGTGCCAACCAGCGGAGATGTGCAGGGCGTGAGTGTCAGGAGTGCCAACCAGCGGAGATGCGCAGGGCGTGAGTGTCAGGGGTGCTAACCAGCGGAGATGCGCAGGGCGGGAGTTTCAGGGGTGCCAACCAGCGGAGAGGCGCAGGGCGTGAGTGTCAGGAGTGCCAACCAGCGGAGATGTGCAGGGCGTGAGTGTCAGGAGCGCCAACCAGCGGAGATGCGCAGGGCGTGAGTGTCAGGGGTGCCAACCAGCGGAGAGGTGCAGGGCGTGAGTTTCAGGGGTGCCAACCAGCGGAGATGTGCAGGGTGTGAGTGTCAGGGGTGCCAACCAGCGGAGATGTGCAAGGCGTGAGTGTCAGGGGTGCCAACCAGCGGAGATGTGCAGGGCGTGAGTGTCAGGGGTGCCAGCCAGCGGAGATGTGCAGGGCGTGAGTCAGGGGTTCCAGCCAGCGGGGATGTGCAGGGCATGAGTTTCAGGAGTGCCAACCAGCGGAGATGTGCAGGGCGTGAGTGTCAGGAGTGCCAACCAGCGGAGATGTGCAGGGCGTGAGTGTCAGGGGTGCTAACCAGTGGAGATGCGCAGGGCGTGAGTGTCAGGGGTGCCAACCAGCGGAGATGTGCAGGGCGTGAGTGTCAGGGGTGCCAACCAGCGGAGATGTGCAGGGCGTGAGAGGCAGGGGTGCCAACCAGCGGAGAAGTGCAGGACGTGAGTGTCAGGGGTGCCAACCAGCGGAGATGTGCAGGGCGTGAGTTTCAGGGGTGCCAACCAGCGGAGATGTGCAGGGCGTGAGTGTCAGGGGTGCCAACCAGCGGGGATGTGCAGGGCGTGAGTGTCAGGGGTGCCAACCAGCGGAGATGTGCAGGGCGTGAGTGTCAGGGGTGCCAACCAGCGGGGATGTGCAGGGCGTGAGTGTCAGGGGTGCCAACCAGCGGAGATGTGCAGGGCGTGAGTGTCAGGGGTGCCAACCAGCGGAGATGTGCAGGGCGTGAGTGTCAGGGGTGCCAACCAGCGGGGATGTGCAGGGTGTGAGAGGCAGGGGTGCCAACCAGCGGAGATGTGCAGGGTGTGAGAGGCAGGGGTGCCAACCAGCGGGGATGTGCAGGGTGTGAGATGCAGGGGTGCCAACCAGCGGAGATGTGCAGGGCGTGAGTGTCAGGGGTGCCAACCAGCGGAGATGTGTAGGGTGTGAGAGGCAGGGGTGCCAACCAGCGTGGATGTGCAGGGTGTGAGTGTCAGGGGTGCCAACCAGCGGAGATGTGCAGGGTGTGAGTGTCAGGGGTGCAAGCCAGCGGGGATGTGCAGGGTGTGAGTGTCAGGGGTGCCAACCAGCGGAGATGCGCAGGGCATGAGTTTCAGGGGTGCCAGCCAGCGGAGATGTGCAGGGCATGAGTGTCAGGGGTGCCAACCAGCGGAGATGTGCAGGGCGTGAGTTTCAGGGGTGCCAACCAGCGGAGATGTGCAGGGTGTGAGTGTCAGGGGTGCCAACCAGCGGAGATGCGCAGGGTGTGAGTGTCAGGGGTGCCAACCAGCGGAGATGTGCAGGGCGTGAGTGTCAGGGGTGCCAGCCAGCGGAGATGCGCAGGGCGTGAGTTTCAGGGGTGCCAGCCAGCGGGGATGTGCAGGGTGTGAGTGTCAGGGGTGCCAACCAGCGGAGATGCGCAGGGCGTGAGAGGCAAGGGTGCCAACCAGCGGAGATGTGCAGGGCGTGAGTGTCAGGGGTGCCAGCCAGCGGAGATGCGCAGGGTGTGAGTGTCAGGGGTGCCAACCAGCGGAGATGTGCAGGGCGTGAGTTTCAGGGGTGCCAACCAGCGGAGATGTGCAGGGCGTGAGAGGTAGGGGTGCCAACCAGCAGAGATGTGCAGGGCGTGAGTGTCAGGGGTGCCAACCAGCGGGGATGTGCAGGGCGTGAGTGTCAGGGGTGCCAACCAGCGGGGATGTGCAGGGCGTGAGTGTCAGGGGTGCCAACCAGCGGAGATGTGCAGGGCGTGAGTGTCAGGGGTGCCAGCCAGCGGGGATGTGCAGGGCGTGAGTGTCAGGGGTGCCAACCAGCGGAGATATGCAGGGCGTGAGTGTCAGGGGTGCCAACCAGTGGAGATGCGCAGGGCGTGAGTGTCAGGGGTGCCAACCAGCGGGGATGTGCAGGGTGTGAGAGGCAGGGGTGCCAACCAGCGGAGATGTGCAGGGTGTGAGTGTCAGGAGTGCCAACCAGCGGAGATGTGCAGGGCGTGAGTGTCAGGAGTGCCAACCAGCGGAGATGCGCAGGGCGTGAGTGTCAGGGGTGCTAACCAGCGGAGATGCGCAGGGCGGGAGTTTCAGGGGTGCCAACCAGCGGAGAGGCGCAGGGCGTGAGTGTCAGGAGTGCCAACCAGCGGAGATGTGCAGGGCGTGAGTGTCAGGAGCGCCAACCAGCGGAGATGCGCAGGGCGTGAGTGTCAGGGGTGCCAACCAGCGGAGAGGTTCAGGGCGTGAGTTTCAGGGGTGCCAACCAGTGGAGATGTGCAGGGTGTGAGTGTCAGGGGTGCCAACCAGCGGAGATGTGCAAGGCGTGAGTGTCAGGGGTGCCAACCAGCGGAGATGTGCAGGGCGTGAGTGTCAGGGGTGCCAGCCAGCGGAGATGTGCAGGGCGTGAGTCAGGGGTGCCAGCCAGCGGGGATGTGCAGGGCGTGAGTTTCAGGAGTGCCAACCAGCGGAGATGTGCAGGGCGTGAGTGTCAGGAGTGCCAACCAGCGGATATGTGCAGGGCGTGAGTGTCAGGGGTGCTAACCAGCGGAGATGCGCAGGGCGTGAGTGTCAGGGGTGCCAACCAGCGGAGATGTGCAGGGCGTGAGTGTCAGGGGTGCCAACCAGCGGAGATGTGCAGGGCGTGAGAGGCAGGGGTGCCAACCAGCGGAGAAGTGCAGGACGTGAGTGTCAGGGGTGCCAACCAGCGGAGATGTGCAGGGCGTGAGTTTCAGGGGTGCCAACCAGCGGAGATGTGCAGGGCGTGAGTGTCAGGGGTGCCAACCAGCGGGGATGTGCAGGGCGTGAGTGTCAGGGGTGCCAACCAGCGGAGATGTGCAGGGCGTGAGTGTCAGGGGTGCCAACCAGCGGGGATGTGCAGGGCGTGAGTGTCAGGGGTGCCAACCAGCGGAGATGTGCAGGGCGTGAGTGTCAGGGGTGCCAACCAGCGGAGATGTGCAGGGCGTGAGTGTCAGGGGTGCCAACCAGCGGGGATGTGCAGGGTGTGAGAGGCAGGGGTGCCAACCAGCGGAGATGTGCAGGGTGTGAGAGGCAGGGGTGCCAACCAGCGGGGATGTGCAGGGTGTGAGATGCAGGGGTGCCAACCAGCGGAGATGTGCAGGGCGTGAGTGTCAGGGGTGCCAACCAGCGGAGATGTGTAGGGTGTGAGAGGCAGGGGTGCCAACCAGCGTGGATGTGCAGGGTGTGAGTGTCAGGGGTGCCAACCAGCGGAGATGTGCAGGGTGTGAGTGTCAGGGGTGCAAGCCAGCGGGGATGTGCAGGGTGTGAGTGTCAGGGGTGCCAACCAGCGGAGATGCGCAGGGCGTGAGTTTCAGGGGTGCCAGCCAGCGGAGATGTGCAGGGCATGAGTGTCAGGGGTGCCAACCAGCGGAGATGTGCAGGGCGTGAGTTTCAGGGGTGCCAACCAGCAGAGATGTGCAGGGTGTGAGTGTCAGGGGTGCCAACCAGCGGAGATGCGCAGGGTGTGAGTGTCAGGGGTGCCAACCAGCGGAGATGTGCAGGGCGTGAGTGTCAGGGGTGCCAGCCAGCGGAGATGCGCAGGGCGTGAGTTTCAGGGGTGCCAGCCAGCGGGGATGTGCAGGGTGTGAGTGTCAGGGGTGCCAACCAGCGGAGATGCGCAGGGCGTGAGAGGCAGGGGTGCCAACCAGCGGAGATGTGCAGGGCGTGAGTGTCAGGGGTGCCAGCCAGCGGAGATGCGCAGGGTGTGAGTGTCAGGGGTGCCAACCAGCGGAGATGTGCAGGGCGTGAGTTTCAGGGGTGCCAACCAGCGGAGATGTGCAGGGCGTGAGAGGTAGGGGTGCCAACCAGCAGAGATGTGCAGGGCGTGAGTGTCAGGGGTGCCAACCAGCGGGGATGTGCAGGGCGTGAGTGTCAGGGGTGCCAACCAGCGGGTATGTGCAGGGCGTGAGTGTCAGGGGTGCCAACCAGCGGAGATGTGCAGGGCGTGAGTGTCAGGGGTGCCAGCCAGCGGGGATGTGCAGGGCGTGAGTGTCAGGTGTGCCAACCAGCGGAGATATGCAGGGCGTGAGTGTCAGGGGTGCCAACCAGCGGAGATGCGCAGGGCGTGAGTGTCAGGAGTGCCAACCAGCGGAGATGTGGAGGGCGTGAGTGTCAGGGGTGCCAACCAGCGGAGATGCGCAGGGCGTGAGTGTCAGGGGTGCCAACCAGCGGGGATGTGCAGGGCGGGAGTGTCAGGGGTGCCAACCAGCGGAGATGTGCAGGGCGTGAGTGTCAGGGGTGCCAAGCAGCGGGGATGTGCAGGGCGTGAGAGGCAGGGGTGCCAGCCAGCGGGGATGTGCAGGGAGTGAGAGGCAGGGGTGCCAACCAGCGGAGATGTGCAGGGCGTGAGCATCAGGGGTGCCAACCAGCGGAGATGTGCAGGGCGTGAGCGTCAGGAGTGCCAACCAGCGGAGATGTGCAGGGCGTGAGTGTCAGGGGTGTCAACCAGCGGAGATGTGCAGGGCGTGAGTTTCAGGGGTGTCAACCAGCGGAGATGTGCAGGGCGTGAGTTTCAGGGGTGTCAACCAGCGGAGATGTGCAGGGCGTGAGAGGCAGGGGTGCCAACCAGCGGAGATGCGCAGGGCGTGAGTTTCAGGAGTGTCAACCAGCGGAGATGTGCAGGGCGTGAGTGTCAGGGGTGTCAACCAGCGGAGATGTGCAGGGCGTGAGTTTCAGGGGTGTCAACCAGCGGAGATGTGCAGGGCGTGAGTTTCAGGGGTGTCAACCAGGGGAGATGTGCAGGGCGTGAGAGGCAGGGGTGCCAACCAGCGGAGATGTGCAGGGCGTGAGTGTCAGGGGTGCCAACCAGCGGAGATGTGCAGGGCGTGAGTGTCAGGGGTGCCAACCAGCGGAGATGTGCAGGGCGTGAGTGTCAGGGGTGCCAACCAGCGGAGATGTGCAGGGCGTGAGTGTCAGGGGTGCTAACCAGCGGAGATGTGCAGGGTGTGAGTTTCAGGGGTGCCAACCAGCGGAGATGTGCAGGGCGTGAGTGTCAGGGGTGCCAACCAGCGGAGATGTGCAGGGCGTGAGTGTCAGGGGTGCCAGCCAGCGGAGATGTGCAGGGTGTGAGTGTCAGGGGTGCCAACCAGCGGAGATGTGCAGGGCGTGAGTGTCAGGGGTGCCAGCCAGCGGAGATGTGCAGGGCGTGAGTGTCAGGGGTGCCAACCAGCTGAGATGTGCAGGGCGTGAGTGTCAGGGGTGCTAACCAGCGGAGATGTGCAGGGCGTGAGTGTCAGGAGTCCCAACCAGCGGAGATGTGCAGGGCGTGAGTGTCAGGGGTGCCAACCAGCGGAGATGTGCAGGGCGTGAGTGTCAGGGGTGCTAACTAGCGGAGATGTGCAGGGCGTGAGTGTCAGGGGTGCTAACCAGTGGAGATGTGCAGGGTGTGAGTTTCAGGGGTGCCAACCAGCAGAGATGTGCAGGGCGTGAGTGTCAGGGGTGCCAACCAGCGGAGATGTGCAGGGCGTGAGTGTCAGGGGTGCCAGCCAGCGGAGATGTGCAGGGCGTGAGTGTCAGGGGTGCCAGCCAGCGGAGATGTGCAGGGCGTGAGTGTCAGGGGTGCCAACCAGCGGAGATGTGCAGGGCGTGAGTGTCAGGGGTGCCAGCCAGCGGAGATGTGCAGGGCGTGAGTGTCAGGGGTGCCAACCAGCGGAGATGTGCAGGGCGTGAGTGTCAAGGGTGCCAACCAGCGGAGATGTGCAGGGCGTGAGTGTCAGGGGTGCCAGCCAGCAGAGAGGCACAGGGCATAAGTGTCAGGGGTGCCAACCAGCGGAGATGCGCAGGGCGTGAGTGTCAGGGGTGCCAACCAGCGGAGATGCACAGGGCGTGAGTGTCAGGGGTGCCAGCCAGCGGAGAGGTGCAGGGCGTGAGTGTCAGGGGTGCCAACCAGCGGAGATGCGCAGGGCGTGAGTGTCAGGAGGGCCAACCAGCGGAGATGCGCAGGGCGTGAGTGTCAGGGGTGCCAACCAGCGGAGATGTGCAGGGCATGAGTGTCAGGGGTGCCAACCAGCGGAGATGCGCATGGCGTGAGTGTCAGGGGTGCCAACCAGCGGAGATGCGCATGGCGTGAGTGTCAGGGGTGCCAACCAGCGGAGATGTGCAGGGCGTGAGTGTCAGGGGTGCCAACCAGCGGAGATGTGCAGGGCGTGAGTGTCAGGGGTGCCAACCAGCGGAGATGCGCAGGGCGTGAGTGTCAGGGGTGCCAACCAGCGGAGATGTGCAAGGCGTGAATGTCAGGGGTGCCAACCAGCGGAGATGTGCAGGGCGTGAGTGTCAGGGGTGCCAACCAGCGGAGATGCGCAGGGCGTGAGTGTCAGGTGTGCCAACCAGCGGAGATGCGCAGGGCGTGAGTGTCAGGGGTGCCAACCAGCGGGGATGTGCAGGGCGTGAGTGTCAGGGGTGCCAACCAGCGGAGATGCGCAGGGCGTGAGTGTCAGGGGTGCCAACCAGCGGAGATGCGCAGGGCGTGAGTGTCAGGGGTGCCAACCAGCGGAGATGTGCAGGGCGAGAGTGTCAGGAGTGCCAGCCAGCGGAGAGGTGCAGGGCGTGAGTGTCAGGGGTGCTAACCAGCGGAGATGTGCAGGGCGTGAGTGTCAGGAGTGCCAACCAGCGGGGATGTGCAGGGTGTGAGTGTCAGGGGTGCCAACCAGCGGAGATGCGCAGGGTGTGAGTGTCAGGGGTGCCAACCAGCGGAGATGTGCAGGGCGTGAGTGTCAGGAGTGCCAGCCAGCGGGGATGTGCAGGGCGTGAGTGTCAGGGGTGCCAACCAGCGGGGATGTGCAGGGCGTGAGAGGCAGGAGTGCCAACCAGCGGAGATGTGCAGGGCGTGAGAGGCAGGGGTGCCAACCAGCGGGGATGTGCAGGGTGTGAGTGTCAGGGGTGCCAACCAGCGGGGATGTGCAGGGCGTGAGAGGCAGGGGTGCCAACCAGCGGAGATGTGCAGGGCGTGAGTGTCAGGGGTGCCAGCCAGCGGAGATGCGCAGGGTGTGAGTGTCAGGGGTGCCAACCAGCGGAGATGTGCAGGGCGTGAGTTTCAGGGGTGCCAACCAGCGGAGATGTGCAGGGCGTGAGAGGTAGGGGTGCCAACCAGCAGAGATGTGCAGGGCGTGAGTGTCAGGGGTGCCAACCAGCGGGGATGTGCAGGGCGTGAGTGTCAGGGGTGCCAACCAGCGGGGATGTGCAGGGCGTGAGTGTCAGGGGTGCCAACCAGCGGAGATGTGCAGGGCGTGAGTGTCAGGGGTGCCAGCCAGCGGGGATGTGCAGGGCGTGAGTGTCAGGTGTGCCAACCAGCGGAGATATGCAGGGCGTGAGTGTCAGGGGTGCCAACCAGCGGAGATGCGCAGGGCGTGAGTGTCAGGAGTGCCAACCAGCGGAGATGTGGAGGGCGTGAGTGTCAGGGGTGCCAACCAGCGGAGATGCGCAGGGCGTGAGTGTCAGGGGTGCCAACCAGCGGGGATGTGCAGGGCGGGAGTGTCAGGGGTGCCAACCAGCGGAGATGTGCAGGGCGTGAGTGTCAGGGGTGCCAAGCAGCGGGGATGTGCAGGGCGTGAGAGGCAGGGGTGCCAGCCAGCGGGGATGTGCAGGGAGTGAGAGGCAGGGGTGCCAACCAGCGGAGATGTGCAGGGCGTGAGCATCAGGGGTGCCAACCAGCGGAGATGTGCAGGGCGTGAGCGTCAGGAGTGCCAACCAGCGGAGATGTGCAGGGCGTGAGTGTCAGGGGTGTCAACCAGCGGAGATGTGCAGGGCGTGAGTTTCAGGGGTGTCAACCAGCGGAGATGTGCAGGGCGTGAGTTTCAGGGGTGTCAACCAGCGGAGATGTGCAGGGCGTGAGAGGCAGGGGTGCCAACCAGCGGAGATGCGCAGGGCGTGAGTTTCAGGAGTGTCAACCAGCGGAGATGTGCAGGGCGTGAGTGTCAGGGGTGTCAACCAGCGGAGATGTGCAGGGCGTGAGTTTCAGGGGTGTCAACCAGCGGAGATGTGCAGGGCGTGAGTTTCAGGGGTGTCAACCAGGGGAGATGTGCAGGGCGTGAGAGGCAGGGGTGCCAACCAGCGGAGATGTGCAGGGCGTGAGTGTCAGGGGTGCCAACCAGCGGAGATGTGCAGGGCGTGAGTGTCAGGGGTGCCAACCAGCGGAGATGTGCAGGGCGTGAGTGTCAGGGGTGCCAACCAGCGGAGATGTGCAGGGCGTGAGTGTCAGGGGTGCTAACCAGCGGAGATGTGCAGGGTGTGAGTTTCAGGGGTGCCAACCAGCGGAGATGTGCAGGGCGTGAGTGTCAGGGGTGCCAACCAGCGGAGATGTGCAGGGCGTGAGTGTCAGGGGTGCCAGCCAGCGGAGATGTGCAGGGCGTGAGTGTCAGGGGTGCCAACCAGCGGAGATGTGCAGGGCGTGAGTGTCAGGGGTGCCAGCCAGCGGAGATGTGCAGGGCGTGAGTGTCAGGGGTGCCAACCAGCTGAGATGTGCAGGGCGTGAGTGTCAGGGGTGCTAACCAGCGGAGATGTGCAGGGCGTGAGTGTCAGGAGTCCCAACCAGCGGAGATGTGCAGGGCGTGAGTGTCAGGGGTGCCAACCAGCGGAGATGTGCAGGGCGTGAGTGTCAGGGGTGCTAACTAGCGGAGATGTGCAGGGCGTGAGTGTCAGGGGTGCTAACCAGTGGAGATGTGCAGGGTGTGAGTTTCAGGGGTGCCAACCAGCAGAGATGTGCAGGGCGTGAGTGTCAGGGGTGCCAACCAGCGGAGATGTGCAGGGCGTGAGTGTCAGGGGTGCCAGCCAGCGGAGATGTGCAGGGCGTGAGTGTCAGGGGTGCCAGCCAGCGGAGATGTGCAGGGCGTGAGTGTCAGGGGTGCCAACCAGCGGAGATGTGCAGGGCGTGAGTGTCAGGGGTGCCAGCCAGCGGAGATGTGCAGGGCGTGAGTGTCAGGGGTGCCAACCAGCGGAGATGTGCAGGGCGTGAGTGTCAAGGGTGCCAACCAGCGGAGATGTGCAGGGCGTGAGTGTCAGGGGTGCCAGCCAGCAGAGAGGCACAGGGCATAAGTGTCAGGGGTGCCAACCAGCGGAGATGCGCAGGGCGTGAGTGTCAGGGGTGCCAACCAGCGGAGATGCACAGGGCGTGAGTGTCAGGGGTGCCAGCCAGCGGAGAGGTGCAGGGCGTGAGTGTCAGGGGTGCCAACCAGCGGAGATGCGCAGGGCGTGAGTGTCAGGAGGGCCAACCAGCGGAGATGCGCAGGGCGTGAGTGTCAGGGGTGCCAACCAGCGGAGATGTGCAGGGCATGAGTGTCAGGGGTGCCAACCAGCGGAGATGCGCATGGCGTGAGTGTCAGGGGTGCCAACCAGCGGAGATGCGCATGGCGTGAGTGTCAGGGGTGCCAACCAGCGGAGATGTGCAGGGCGTGAGTGTCAGGGGTGCCAACCAGCGGAGATGTGCAGTGCGTGAGTGTCAGGGGTGCCAACCAGCGGAGATGCGCAGGGCGTGAGTGTCAGGGGTGCCAACCAGCGGAGATGTGCAAGGCGTGAATGTCAGGGGTGCCAACCAGCGGAGATGTGCAGGGCGTGAGTGTCAGGGGTGCCAACCAGCGGAGATGCGCAGGGCGTGAGTGTCAGGTGTGCCAACCAGCGGAGATGCGCAGGGCGTGAGTGTCAGGGGTGCCAACCAGCGGGGATGTGCAGGGCGTGAGTGTCAGGGGTGCCAACCAGCGGAGATGCGCAGGGCGTGAGTGTCAGGGGTGCCAACCAGCGGAGATGCGCAGGGCGTGAGTGTCAGGGGTGCCAACCAGCGGAGATGTGCAGGGCGAGAGTGTCAGGAGTGCCAGCCAGCGGAGAGGTGCAGGGCGTGAGTGTCAGGGGTGCTAACCAGCGGAGATGTGCAGGGCGTGAGTGTCAGGAGTGCCAACCAGCGGGGATGTGCAGGGTGTGAGTGTCAGGGGTGCCAACCAGCGGAGATGCGCAGGGTGTGAGTGTCAGGGGTGCCAACCAGCGGAGATGTGCAGGGCGTGAGTGTCAGGAGTGCCAGCCAGCGGGGATGTGCAGGGCGTGAGTGTCAGGGGTGCCAACCAGCGGGGATGTGCAGGGCGTGAGAGGCAGGAGTGCCAACCAGCGGAGATGTGCAGGGCGTGAGAGGCAGGGGTGCCAACCAGCGGGGATGTGCAGGGTGTGAGTGTCAGGGGTGCCAACCAGCGGGGATGTGCAGGGCGTGAGAGGCAGGGGTGCCAACCAGCGGGGATGTGCAGGGTGTGAGTGTCAGGGGTGCCAACCAGCGGAGATGCGCAGGGTGTGAGTGTCAGGAGTGCCAACCAGCGGAGATGTGCAGGGCGTGAGTGTCAGGGGTGCCAGCCAGCGGGGATGTGCAGGGTGTGAGTGTCAGGGGTGCCAACCAGCGGGGATGTGCAGGGCGTGAGAGGCAGGGGTGCCAACCAGCGGGGATGTGCAGGGTGTGAGTGTCAGGGGTGCCAACCAGCGGGGATGTGCAGGGCGTGAGAGGCAGGGGTGCCAACCAGCGGGGATGTGCAGGGTGTGAGTGTCAGGGGTGCCAACCAGCGGAGATGCGCAGGGTGTGAGTGTCAGGAGTGCCAACCAGCGGGGATGTGCAGGGCGTGAGTGTCAGGGGTGATTTTACAGTAAAATGTTGTCAGGGTGTGTTGGGGTAGCAGGGGGCCAGTGTTGCGGGTTACCCCGAAACATGTACTCAGGAATCCCGCCAGATTCCTGAGGACATGAGGAACACAGACCACCAGATAAAATACTCCCTAGAAACCAGTTTGCAGCTCACCGCCAAATCTCCCTGCTTCAGCACAGACCAGAATAGTAAGACCGGGCAGGGGAATGAATCACATTCACGGTACCCCGGTATATGCCCACAAACCCCATGACCCAGGTTGGGGTTCAGTGTATCTCCCACCAGGAATAAGGGGGCGAGAGTTATAGGTTTTTAAGTTCAAGTAATGTTCAGTAGGGATAAAAATCCATTTGCATGGGAGACAGAGTGGCTCCTCCGCCCTCTAAACTTCAAAGGCAACCCAGGATATGGAGGTGTTAAACCATTTGTTAGCATGGAGGGTTAAAGAAAGAGAACTTCAATAAGCCATCCTGGCAAGATGTCACCCTGCCCAGACTGAGTGGCACCAGGTAAGAGGGGCAGGGTCTCATATGCAAAGGGGCAAAGTTGGCACATGCCCAGAGCAGAATGAGAAGCCCCTCTCCCAGGTTTGCAAAGTATTGGCAACTCCGTGATAGGGGGACGGGAATATTCCCACGGAGGGATAGGGGGATGGAAATATTCCCACGGAGAAATAGGCGGCACTAGTTATGTACAGGAATGTTAACCCTATAAGAACCAGTGCAGCCCGTCAGGAAGAGTCATCAGATTCACCTAAGAGTCCATGTGTGGTCCAAGAATTCCAAGCTCTGAGTCAGTCACCTAAGTTTCTCAGAGGCTAATGGGGCTGTGCACTAAGCTCCACGTTTTTGCGCCTGATTGGAATTTTTTAGCTCGGCCGACAAAAAGTGAAGCCAAAGGCGCGATTCACTAACATGTTCAGGGCATTTTTTTCCGGCCGAGCAAACATATGCCAGATCGCGCAAGCTGCTGCACCCCCCCCCCCCTGCTATCGCGCTTAAACTTAAAGCGCGATAGGTGATAGAAAAAAAAGCCTGTAAGAACTGCGTGGGGACGCTGCGCGGGGACGCTGCGTGGGGACGCTGCGCGGGGACGCTGCGTGGGGACGCTGCGTCTCCTGCACGGCTCTCACAGGCGATCGTACTGTATAAATATACTTTATAATAATAGTGTACATGTGCAGGGGGTCTCCTGAGCTGAACCGCATTGGTTTCAGCCTCGGGGCCCCCTACTTCCTGAGGTACAGGCCCCGTTATGGGGTGCTGGTGTCCCCTGTGCTTTTAAAGCTCCCGTGTGACCTGACCAGGGGATTTAAATCCTGCAGGGGGATACCGGCACCCCGTAACGGGGCCTGTATCTCATGAAGTAGGGGGTCCCCGAGGCTGAAACCAATGCGGTTCAGCTCAGGAGACCCCCTACTCATCTACACTACTGTCAAAACACACATATCAATAAACAATAATTCGTAGCGGATAGCCGGTGTGATAATGAAGCTGCATTAATGTAATTTATATGAATAGTGTGCGGGAGCAAAGGGTCCCCTGAGCTGAACCGCATTGATTTCAGCCTCAGGGAACCCCAACTTCCCGAGTTACAGGCCCAGATATGGGGTGCCGGTACCTCCTCCATTATTTACATATCACACGTCACGCGACGTGGACGCAATAAAAATGGCGGCGACACTAGCACCGATGCCCCATACCGGGGCCTGTAACTCGGGAAGCAGGGGGTCTCTGAGCCAGAAATCAAGGCGGTTCAGCTCAGGAGACCCCCTGCTCCCGCACAATGTTACCAAAATTACATTAAAGCAGCTTCATTACCTTTGCGGCTATCCGCTAAGGCAATGAAGGGGTTAAGGCACAATAGCATGTTTATTGGGGACAATTGCCCGCAATAAACATTGTAATATACAACACACCCAACAACCCCTATACCTCCAACAACCCCTATACCCCCCTAACATACATCAAATAGCTACATTTTGGGGGGATGTACAGGAATTATATTACATGCCGGCAGTGGCCCTCAGGTGGTCCTCGGGGGTCCCCGCTTGCCTGCAGTACCAATTCTGTGCCCAAAAAAACAAAAATACATTTATATAAATACGAACAGTTGTGGGGCCCCCAGTTCTTCCTCGCAGGTGTCCCCAGTGGGTCCGCAGGTTGTACCCGTGGGCGTCCGGGGGTCCTCAGTTGGTCTCCATAGGTCCCCGCAGACCTAAGGTACCAATCCTCCATGTAATAAAAATAAAACAAGTCCTTCATTTAAATAAATCAATACCCCCCCAACCCCCCACCAAACACATGCAGTACAGTAATGGGCAAAATAACTGTTATCCAGATATGGATAATAGATTATTTGCCCATTATTAATCACATAAACCAGCATTAATAAAGTAAATAAAT